>NW_026865302.1:0-161462 GCF_026571515.1 Ruditapes philippinarum
GGGGCCTTATTGAACTTTCTCTTTATTGTTGATCTTGTTCTATAATATATAACTAACTACAAAATTAATGGTCATAATAAAAATAGTTGTTTAATTTTTGAAAAACTTTTTTTTCTAAACAAGTTCAAAAATTGCTTAAGGGGTAGCGTGAAACTGTTCTCAATACTAGGGTTTGCACTGTCTGGGTGTAAAAAAAACTTTCTAGCCATGCATTTTTTTTCAAAACAATATTTTAAAATTTCAATGATTTTTTTAAAAGGGCATAAGCAAATAATTTCCTGCAGGGAAGACAGGCAATATTTAAGATGCTTTGTTTTTTATTTATTTATTATATCCTTCCTGTTCAAAGTAGTCAGGCAGCAGAGCTCGATGTTAACTTTTTACGTGAAATAGTATGAAATAATTTTCGCTCCCTTTTTTTTTCAAATGAGTGACGAGTGCGTGTGACGTCAAACCCCGTACTGTGTTAAATAAATGGCTCCGCCCCGGCTGTCGTGAAATGACATAACGAGTTTTGAAAACGTTTATAAAAAACTATGTTTAATTTTATTTTCACTCCTATAATTTTCATAAAGGCGAAATAAAAAATTATTTAAAAAAGTGAAATTAAATGTTACAAACTTTAAAAAAACGTTTGGCGACTTAAAAATAGCGGTACTTGATTTGGGTTTGTTTTGACGCGTTGTTTGGCGGCTTACAATTGTGGACCGTCACGTAAACAAATACTTTTAAAACGCTGGTACAGCGTTAAAATCTGAATAAAAGATATTGGGGTTTCGAATTCAATTTTCTTAAAGTTAGAACCATTTTCTTTCAAATTCCCTAGAATAGTTTTCAACAAAAAAGTCGACCAAAAAAAAAAAAAAATTGTTTTTTATTTTTTTATAGATTTTCAAACAAAATGGGCCTTCGATTTCATTTTTTTGGAAGGAAATTTTTTCAAAAAAAAAATTTTCCTTTATATAAGTAAAACGGTCCTGCTTCAATATTAAAAAAGAAACGAACAACACCTAATTGACTTCTATGTTTAAGCTCAAATAGAAAAAAAGAAGTACTAAAATTGCGACCAAAGAAAGTAGTGGCAGCAAACTAATATGTATACACTTTCAAACGTGGATGATTTGAAGAAAAAGAATGATGTTCAAAAAAAATTGAAAAGAATATATTCAATGTTTAGCTTACATCAATGGAAAATAATCTTAACGTGTACGGAAAAAAAAAACATCAGTATTATTACGCATTAAAGGCAAAGAAAAAATTGGTGTCCATGTACCTATGTACAAAATAAATTGAATATAAATAAGGGTGTAATTTTTTGTAGCAGAGATTGCTGAAAAAGTTCACATATAAGTCAACCGAAGGGGAAATAAAAGTATTTTTTGGTATATATTTAGCAATTTATTGAATAGCTTTTTTCGCCCCCCGCTGAATTTTTTTCACGTCATAAACTCAAGAGGAAACAAATGGATAAAATATGTGGCCTTAAAAAAAGGATAACTATTTTTGCAAAAAAATGGTTCGCAAAATTATCATAAGAATCAAAGCGTTTGAAACAAAAAATATTATTATGTAAATAATAAAAAACAATATTTCAGTAAAAATCTTTCAAAAAGTATTTTGGGAATTTTTAGGGGATGCAATTTGGTAAAAACCTTGCTTTTAGACTAATAAGTAAGGGCACACCGTTCGGTCACCATCGACAGAAAACGTTCGTGTTTTTCCCCCAAGATTTTCAAGACACATAAGATTTGGGGCTGAGAACTAACCCATCCAAAGGTTTGTTTGGAAAATGCTTTTATTTTCTTTGTTCAAAATCGTTTGTGTTGGCAGAGTGTTTAAATTTTTGTTAGACAAACGAAATTAGGTCAAGGATTGTTTACAATTATTGAATTTTACAGGTAAACTCGGCCCCTACAAAAACCCAGACTCCGGGACAAGTGACATAGTCAACTCGGCCCTACTAAAAACCATAATATTAGGATATAGATTGTTTTAGTTAATAACATTAATTGTTTTTAAATTATCCTTTAAGAATAAATAATTACTGAAGAAGAGATATCAAAGAGACAAGAACAATATATGTTAAATATTGAATCAAATAAATAGAGTTTTTAGAATTGAATTTTTGTGACCAAGAATTTTTTTTTGTAATTTAAAAATACTGTTTGTTCTTTAATATGGACAAATGTTTTTTAATGATATTTTTTACAAAAAAATCTGGAGTAAGCAAAATATGCGTTTAAAAATTGTAAATTCCCTTTCTTTCTCAAACAAATTCACACAAAAAATTGGGTACTTTCATAAAATTAAAAATTTTTTCCAATACCCCTTGGATAGATGCCCTGTTAAAAGTAGTGTGAAAATTTTAAAAAACCAAAAAGGGTTTATAAATAAAAAACATATAAAAAGTAAGAAAAGAAAAATCATTACCAGAAATTAAAATTTTAAAGGGCCCGGGGTTGGACCGCTGATTTGGAAAATGGGGCCCAAAAGCTGACTCAAAGGGCCAAGAAACTTTTTAGGGCCGGCTGACCCTAAATCGAATTTACAGTGTTAAATTTGTTGTGAAAGGAAATTTCCCTTTTTCAAAATCTATTTTTATTTTAGACTACAAATTAACATAGAAAAAATTTTAAATAATATTTTTAACGGGTTGTGAAAACAATTGATATTCGTTTAAACTGTATAAATTTTTTAAATCTAAAGCCCTCCTGATTTTTTATTTGGCGGGGGTCCGGGGACTGACAGACAGCCTTTCGCACAGACTGCAATTTGCAGTTGGGGTATAGTAATTTTTAGTGTTTGATGATCAGAAGATTTTTTCCTTCTGAAAAGCATGGAACTTTGAATAATTTCAAATCTGTGTGTGAAAGCGCAAAGAGAAAGAGACTGAAAATTAATTGCCATTATTTCTATGGACAATATAGATGTTATAAATTTGTAATCAAACATGTGGGTCAATTTTCAGCAGTAGTTGAATCATGACAAAGTATTTTTAATAATTTTAATTTAACTTCTGGCTATTTTGAAAATTTCATGCTGGGATGTTTGCTTACCATTACTTTTTGCATAAGAGCTCTATGATTGACATTAAAGTCCACGGGCCAATTCATTTCTGATATATCTATAATCTTTCCGAATATCTTGTTATTAATATAAATGAACTGAACATCATTTTAGAATTATTAGGAAGAAATAACATATGTTCATTCCTTGTAAAAAATGTTAGAAGAACTTGCAAGTTTACCGACTTAATCATTGCATTTATTTATTAAATTGAAAAAAATGGCCGAAAAACAGCTAGTCTCAACAGTCGTTTTATAGGCGAGAATTTTCAAAGTTTGCATTAGGGCCAAAATATATTGTTAGTCATGACGGCTTTCCCTATTGCTGTCTAAAAAACTTTAAAACCTTGTCATAACTTTTTCAAAGATTTTGGTGTTATTGGGTCTTCAATACAATGGTAACAACCCAAACCCTTGCAAAAAATGACCAGAAACTAAACTTAATTTAAACTTGACCAAAACCATATTAACTTTATCAAAGGTAAAATTTAAAAGGTAAATAAAGGTCTAAAATTTTCTTGAATTTTTGCTATTAAAGTAGCTAATAACTTTGTTATTTTTGAATGCTTGAAACCAACAATCTTTCAAGGATAGGACCTGACTTTCACTCATAAATGTCCTTGAAGCTTTTTGTGATTCAAAGAAGTTGTACCAGAATAATAACAAACCCAGAACAATTTCATTTACTTGGTTTTGCAACTTCTTGAAAGACAATGGGATTTTTAAAGATAGTTGTTTTCTTGGAAATTTCAGGACAGTATAGTAGATAGTAAAGACATTTAATACATACTGGTAATATACTATAATTACTTTAGTGTCCAACTTTTATTTGTCATCCAATGAAAACGCTGTATCTCTTAAAAATTGTGTGCGTTAATTTTCATAGAGTACAAAAGTCGATCACTAGAAAATCGAATTACCTCCATAGTCGAAACTTTTTTATTTTTCATGGTACTATTCATAAAACTGCATAGTGACGTAATAAAAGTGAATGATAATGAAGGCCAAATAAAGTTTGACGCTAACTTATGTAGTATTTCATGCCCGTGCTGTTCTACAGAAATTAGAAACATTCTCCTGTCGCTATTGCTCCCATCGAAGTTTCTTATTTCTGTAGAACAGCACGGATGAACACTAACATATACATAGTATACTACTATAAAAATCTTTATGCTTGGACAATTTTGAACAAATTGTCTCTTAAACAGTGTAAGAAATTAGGATTTGATCGACTTTGGCTGGTCGGGACTATTAGATTGAAATATTTACTTGCCCAAAAGACATTTCACTAGCACGATTCATTTGTTCAAAACAGTTGTTTTTATTGCCTCTGAAAATACAGTAGCCTGGTCAGGCTTTTTACTGTGAAAAGTTGGTAGCCCGAGGAGAAATTTAGTAGTCGGGCTCTCAGACTACTGCTAATTTCGAACATTAGCTGCTTAAATTATTGATTTGATATCAACTAACATAATAATTGGGATACTATATGTAAATCTAATAATATTTATATTTTATTTTTCAGAAGTTCGTCCTACATGTCAGATTTATGAATGTGAGCAGCAGGATATCGATTTTAAGGATGCTTTAGGGTCAATGACAATGAAATCATGAAAGATAAAGGCTAAAAATGTGAGACTGTCAATCTGACTAACCTTGAAGTGAATAAATGGAAAAATGTTTCTTTCAAAGGCAATGGGCATTTAAGGAAGAGGTACATGATTATTTAGAAGTATTTTGTATATGATATTTCTTAATTATTATTTTCTAATAGCTTTTATTCTTGACTTGTTTAAAGGCTGACAACAGGACAGTTTTTTTAAGTCAGTGAGCTTCTGTCACTGGATAGACTATTGTCACAAAAAAGCCAAATTTATAAAAAAAGAATTAGTGTATTTAAATATCTTATACAAGAAATTAGGTCCAAAATTAATAGCAAGAACAATTGTGACATGTAACATGTATTTAGGAATTCAGCTTTCCTTTTCCTTTTCACCTCAGGACAATTCACATTAAAAATATTGAATATTCACAGTAAAGCAGTGTTAGCACTCCAACATATCTGACATATATGATCATCTTATCATCACTTAGCCAGAAATCACTCACATTTATGAATTTGAATAATTTTGAAAAAATTGCTGCTAAGCAAATAGATAAAATACCCGGGGTGTCTGTGACTGATTGTTTTTTTAGTTTATTGACTCCTTTCACTGCTGTAAGTTCAAGCTCAGCATTTTTTTCATGTGAGAAAGCTCATTTATGGAACATTGATGGTATCCATGTGCCTGAAATCATACACATAGGTGCACCAAGGTCTTCCTCAACCAGTAAAGCTGGAAGGAATTGTGCTGAAAATTGCCCCCCCCCCCCCCAAATTTTTTTTTTTTTTTTTTTATATAAAAATAGTGGAATTTTAATTTAATTTTGCAATTAACTTTTTCTAAACAAATATTTCAGGAAACAGAGGCGCTTATATGATAGAACAGATAAAGCAGGGAGCGATAAGGAAAGATACATGTAGATGCGTCTTCATGTCGGAAACACTAAAAGAAATAGAAATATTGTGGTTTTATAAAACTTAAAAGAAATTGGAATACCAGGAGACTGCCTGCCCTTTGCAATGTTGGATAATGAGTTCTTAGATGTGATGTCGAAAGTCTCATGAATATAGTACCATGACTTAATCTAATTAGAAAAAGAAATGACATTGAGGAGAAAACTAGTCACCAGTCTTTCACCAATAACTAGAGATAACTTTCCAATATTTGAAATATCATAATATGTATAGAACTTTAATGAGCCACCAGTTTTTCACCAGGAAAATAAGATCACTTAACTATTTTTAGCTCACCTGTCACAAAGTTACAGGGTGAGCTTTTTTTGATCGCTTTCGTCCGGCGTCCGTCCGTAAACTTTTACTTTAAATGAAATGTCCTCATAAACCACTTAGCCAATTTCATCCAAACTTTACAGGAATGTTTTCTTTGGTGGTCACCTTTAAATACTGTTCATAGAATTTAATTTCATGCAGAACGCTGGTTGCCATGGCAACCAAAAGAAAATGACATAAAGTATCTTCTTTTAAAGAACTCAAAGAGCTAGAGCTTAGACAAAGTATCTTCTTTTAAAAGAACCCAAAGAGCTAAGAGCTTAGACGTTTGGCATGAAAAACATCTTCTAGTGAGTGTCTACCAAGTTTGTTCAAATAAAAGCCCTGGGGTCAAAATTGCCCCGGCCCCAAGGGGTCATTGATTTTCCCTATATGCATATAGTAAAAACTTAAAAATCTTCTTTTAAAGAACCAAAATAGCTAGAGTTTAGATATTAAGCATGAAACATCTTCTGGTAAGTGTCTACAAAGTTTGTTCAAATAAAAGCCCTGGGGTCAAAATTGGCCCCGCACCGGGGGTCATTGATTTTCCTTATATGTGTATAGCAAAAACTTAAAAACCTTCTTTGAAAAAACCCAAATAGCTAGAGTTTAGATATTAAGCATGAAACATCTTCTGGTAAGTGTCTACAAAGTTTGTTCAAATAAAAGCCCTGGGGTCAAAATTGGCCCCGCACCGGGGTCATTGATTTTCCTTATATGTGTATAGCAAAAACTTAAAAACCTTCTTTGAAAAAACCCAAATAGCTAGAGTTTAGATATTAAGCATGAAACATCTTCTGGTAAGTGTGTACAAAGTTTGTTCAAATAAAAGCCCTGGGGTCAAAACTGGCCCCGCCCCAGGGGTTTCATTGTTTTTAACTATATGTGTATAGTAAAAACTTAAAAAAATCTTCTTTTAAAAAAACCCAATGAGCTAGAGCCTAGATGTTTAGCATGAAACATCTTCTTATGGTGTCTTACCAAGTTTGGTCAAATTTAAGCCCTTGGATAAAAATTGGCCATGCCGGGGGTGGGTGGTGGTGCAGAGGTCTTTGTTTTACATTATATTTGTGTAGAAAAAACTTAACATCATGAAACATCTTCTAATGGGTGTCATACAAGTTTGTTCAAATAAAAGCCCTGGGGTTTAAACTGGCCCCGCTCCAGGGGCCTATATACACATGGCCCTCTTGTTGAAATATGTATGAACAAATCTTTATCAACTTCAAGGTTTTATCGAAGGAATTTGAATTACTTGGCACAAATGATTGTTATAATAAGACGATGAGTCATGTGCAACAACCAGACCCCTAACCTCCAGGGTCAAGGTCGCACTTGCTCATTCAAGGTCAACATTGTCTATTTGAGAGTATATCTCATGTCTGGTCTATAACTTTCCTATCTCTAAAGGGATTTTGTAAATACTTGCCACAATTGCTCACAATAATGAGAAGATGTGTCATGCGCAACAACAGGTCACCTGCCTCCAAGGTTAAGGTCACACTTGGAGGCCAAATATTAACATAACCTGTTACAGGGTATATTTCGTGTCTGGTCCATAACTTTTGTCATTTATTGAAGGAATTTGAAATAACTTATTACTTATAACTTAACACAAAATGTTTGTTATAATAAGATGATGATGCGCAATAACCAGACCCCTACCATTAGGGTCAAGGTCACACTTGCTCATTCAAGGTCAACATTGTCTATTTGAGGGTATATCTCGTGTCCAGTCTATACCTTTCTTATCTTGAAGGGATTTTGTAAATACTTGCCACAGTTGTTCACAAACAATGAGATGATGTGTCATGCGCAACAATCGGTCACCAACCTACAAGGTCAAGGTCACACTTGGAGGTCTAAGAATAACATAGCCTGTTATAGGGTATTTTTTTGTCCGTTCCATAACTTTTTCCTATATCAAAGGATTTTGAAAACACTTTGCACAAATATTCACTATAATAAGACAATGTGTCATGCGCAACACCTGCATCCCTACCTCCAAGGTCAGGGTCACATTTCGAGGTAAAAATTAACAAAGTCTTTTAAAGGGTATATATTGTGTCCAATGTAGAACTTCTTCATAGTTCAAGGAATTTTGAAATAACACATAGGCACAAATAGTCACAATAATAAGACTATATGTCAAGTACAACACCTGCACCCCTGCCTCCAAGGTCAAGGTCACACTTAGAGGTATAAAGGTAACAAAGTCTGTTATATGGTATATTTTATGCACCGTCCATAACTTCTTCATAGATGAAGGGATTTTGAAAATACTTGGCACAAATAGTTACAATGATAAGATGATATGTCATGCACAACACCTGCACCCCTACCTCCAAGGTCAAGGTCACACTTACAGGTCAAAGCAGGGATTTTTTCCAGGATTTTGGGAACATAACCCATACCCATGGAACTGGGAATTTCAGCAATATTTTCTTAAAAATTGGGAAAAAATACATGACTGAAATTTTGTAGTGATTAAATGTATGCAAGCAATCACTGCCTAGGATGGCTTCTTCAAAACATTTTAACACTATAACAGTGAAGAAGCCCTTATTTTCAAAGATTTTAGAATTCTTTATTCAATATCTATATTTTTGTAACTTTCAATTGGGAATATTTTCCTGTGGATTGGGAAAATAATATGTCCCAATAACGGCTATAAAATGAGCCAAAAAATCCCTGCAAAGCTTAACATGATAGATTTTGAAATTCAGTATTTCATTTTATTTCTTTAATAAATATATTGTTGCATTTGCAGATCTAGCATTGATCATAATTTTGGACTGAAAATCATTAGATCCCTGGCTCAATCTTTTGAAATAGCACAATTTTTTGTTTCATATAAAACATCCCTGAGGCAGGGGACGTTAGTAACTCTGTCGATCAAAAGTCAAATAATAAATTAAAACATGAGAGTATATTTCTATATACATGGCTGGATTTTCATAACATTTATCACAAATCATGAAATGTTCACTTTATGTATACATCTTTCTCCCTAATCTGAAGCTTTAAGGTTCAGTTCTGAATGAAGGCAACAGGCTCGATATGCTGCCAGTGGGCTTGTCTAATTATGTACATATTTTGATTACCCATGCACTCAATATAAGCATTGTTCTTAACGCAGGCATTCAAGTCCTGTGGGCACATTTCTACTTTTGACTATATTTTGTTGTATAATATCAGTCTTGTATGTAAAAAATCCTTAAAACAGCACCTCCTATACCACTGGCCGTTTGCATTAAAGCTTCTTTCATTCAGATTGTTATAGCTTGTGTCACCTCAATATGTACCAATAATTTAAAGGGACTCACTCCATTGAGGTTTAAAAGCCTAAAACATAACATTTGAATTTCTACAGAAATGAGCCGGGGCACTTGATACAGAAATATATGCACAGATAGTGAAGAAATATACTTTGAAATAAATTGAAAATCGATTTTTTATGCTTTTCTCAGCCTGATCTTCGTGAAATGTGTTTAAACGCTTTTATTTTGGGTCATTTTTTTACAATTTGAATAATTATTCTTGAAAAACCAAGTGCGCAAATGATCTGAAATTTTTCTCAAAGATAAGTGGTCAAAATATACATCAAGTGGTACATTAATCTAGAAAATAAATTTCAGTCTCATCATGTCAAAAAACTTCAGTGGAGTTCCTTTCACACAGTTTATCTGACAAACTAAATTTCATTATCTCCATAATATTTAAGCATTTATTTTTTAATATCACATATATTTTTACTTTTATGCAAGTTTTGACAATAAAAGTTTACTTTAAATCATTGTTCTTTGTTTTGCTATGACTTTAACAGCATGTACATCAATTTCATACTAAAACACAATTAGTCATGTTTGAACTTACACATGTAAGCACATGATGAGCTTTTCTTGTCCTTGAGTTAAAATAAACAGTCTCTTCATTAACTATGATTAAATAATGCTTATGGCATGGTCTTGAATTCCTATGAAGTAGTTATATAAGTCATGGCCGATTTAGGTCAAACTGAGTGGTTCTTTGTGTTCATAATGCAGTAGTATTATCTATTAATTCACTTATTAGAAACAGAATTACCTATGATTTCAACTGATTATGAGTGTCACAACTTATGGGTTTGGGGCCCTGGGCCAAGAACTAGTTATCAGCCCACTGAACATGAGTAGTGCAAAAACAGAAACAATGACGTCACATTTTGTGTCA
The DNA here is from genome assembly GCF_026571515.1 of Ruditapes philippinarum. Taxonomy (NCBI): domain Eukaryota; kingdom Metazoa; phylum Mollusca; class Bivalvia; order Venerida; family Veneridae; genus Ruditapes; species Ruditapes philippinarum. The sequence goes on from NW_026865302.1 coordinate 10,150, forward strand.
TCAAATCAGCAAGCTGTAGATCGAAGCTTGCACATATTCCTTTGTTTTTAATTCACACACATTGGGAATTTCTATGAAAATTTCCTTCCAACAGTACTTTCAGTGCTTTGATTTATACACAGCTTCCGTTATTCTGGTTCCCTGTCCAATTATGGTTCCCATAGACGTGCGCGGGTGACCAGTCTACATGCACATCCGTTTTCAGCCAGAATTCCTCAGTTTTTATCGTTATCTTTAAATATCGAAAGGTTGCGATGTGTCCAATTCGGTACTTTGGACGAAAGTTTTCAAAAACCATCACTTAGCAGGTACTCGCGTTACCGTAAAGCTCGTTTTTTTTTGCGAGCAGGCCCTTCGGGCCAGCTCGTCGAGAGCTCGCTATTATTTCTATTGTTACAGTCGGCAAATTGTTACAAAATAATGCTTTTAGAAGTGAAGAAATGTCATTAAAATAATCTCTAGACTCTTCATTTTTTCTAGAGGTCATAAAACACGCCGTCTCTGTTTGGGAAAAAAACAGTGCATTTATGATAGGCCTAATACTCACAGTGAATTTCACCGATTGCAGCTTTGAAGGTCTTCTTCTGATAATTTGCTTGGGCTATTTCACCTTCCTCGTTGTATGTCTTTATTGGGGAGACGATATCAGTTCACTGTCGATATGAGACGAAGTGTCTGCCGTCTTTGAATATTGCGCGCACAATAAACCTGTGTTCTACGTAATAAACCTGTGTACTTCGTCAGTAACATGTGCTTGATTCGCAAAATTTCGTGTAGTTCCGTTGTTTTTGCCGTCAATACAATGACTGAATAATTTCAATTATATCGTTGAATTTTATTTCACAAATCTATTATTTTAGCCCAACAAGCGCTTGAATTGACACACTCTACAGTAGTTTCCAAAACAATTGTGTTGCTACGTCATCAGTATACGTATTAAATACGTCATGAAATTATGCTCGTCTCGGTTAGCGTAAATATACGGAAATTGCTCGAGTATAATCGTAAAGGTTCGCTGGTTAAGTAAAGACTAAGTTATCATCGTTAATTTCCGTCAGCATAAATATGACCTGCCACATATAGGCCTACTTTAATTCAGGCGGGGATTCGGGTTTTGACTCGTGAAAATTTGGAAATGCACAAATTTGACACGTGAAAAAATCTGCACAAGAGTCTATTTGCCACATGGGATTTTCAACTATGCAATAATAATCACCTTAAATCCACCCCTAATTAGATCTACATATGTTCAAATCACAATCAATTAAAATGTCAACAGGCAGTATAAGCCGTGTATAAAGTGGTTTATACACACAGCCTGTGCACTGAAGCATGACATCAGTGGATGCAATTTGACAGCGCTAAAAATAGCTCTACACAACTGATAAAAATTACATACTTCAGATGTCAATTATTGATTATTTTCTTAAGGTTTATAATACGTCTTTGATTTACTTGGAGTGCCTGTACATTTGTTATTTCTTTTTGGATTATATATTCCTATTATCTATTAATTAAATGGCCAATGATAAAATTGTCATAATGCAGGTTGACCATTAAGGTCAATTGATTATTAAATTTCAATTAAATAATAATAATAAAAGTAATCCTAGAAAAATATTATTAAATAGATCTAGATCAGTATGTTGTTTTATTTAAACATTTTTATTTTCAATTTTATTGTCTTCCTTCTTTATTTACATGTTTACTTTCAACAAAGAGAATTCCTAGTCTTTAGGAATTTATGTAAGATTCAAGGAATTTAGCACAGATGTTAAGGATTTTGTTCTACAAGATAAATTCTAAGTAATTCCTAAAGACTAGGAATTTTGCAAAATCTTAAGTCTTAGAAATCTCAGAAAATAAATTACAATTCCTAGTATAACTTTGAAATTGATGAGTTGTTTAAAAATTATTAGAAATGCCTAGTTCTCAGTAACTGGTATTTCCTAGGCATTACTAGAATAGCCAAGACTGGTTTTAACATTCTGGAATTTTCTAGGATAATAACTGGGAAATACTGGGACTTTTTAAATACCAGTATATCTTTCTGCAAGGGTTTTCAACCTCAGTGGAGTCCCTTTAAGAATATTTAAAACCAAACTGTACAAGAAACAAAAACCTTTATTTTATTTTTATTTTTGCTTACCATTTTTAAGTCTGTGCAATACATAGATTATATAATCATAATCTAATTAAAATGTCATGATAATTAGAAAATGAGCACTTATGTGACAAACTATGAACTATTTTGGAAGCAAAATCATACTGAATAAAAAAAATATAAGCATATTCGCAACTGCAGACTCGAATGTGAAACACCCAATATAACCATTACTCAACTCGGATTTATTACCGCTTTTTCATTACAGTATAACATAGCGGGCTCAAAGTATTATTTATTTCTAAAGAGTTCCACTACATTTTACCTCTGTAGAGCAACCACTCTAGGCAACAAAGGGATTTTCTCTGTAAAGGTTATACTGTATATTTTAATTAAATACAAAATATAATTATTAAATAACTTGTGCAACTTTTGTTACCACTGAATACGAATAATGTATTATGTTGACGTTATCTTGTTCATTTTTTAATATAATACAGTTTGCTTTAAAACAAAAATAAAAAAATAAAAACAAGAAAAAAATAAACAACCTCAAAACACACACCAAAAACACGTGCTTATAATGTTAGCAATAAAATGGACTTCTCCCTTATTAAGGGAGATCATAATCAGGTTTTTAATTTTGAATATTTTTCTGTTGCCACGTTGTAATCGGTAAAGTGGTCTTACGCTGAATTCGGAAGGCATGGATTCGAGACACGATTGCGTATTGTACTAATAGATTATCCTTTAGAATTGTTTACTGTGTATGAAATGTTTCAAGGTCCACCTCGGACTCCTGTCATTCATTTCCAAAGAGAAGTTGATACTGTGAGAAACACTGGTTTCGTTAAATTCCCTCCGCTATAATTGAAATACTGTTGAAAGCGGCGTTAAACCCAATATTAGAAAAATAAGAAGATATAAAACATAAAATGCATAGTTCATTATTTTGATAGGCTCTACATAGCACTGCATTATGTGCAGACAAAAAACGAGCTTCTCCCACAACCATAATCACACAAATTGAGAATCCTACATAATTGCCTTCAGTACAAGGGCATCTGTATTTAATATGCAAAATTCTCCGCTTCTGAACATACAAAATAAATCAACGGATATTTCGCCTCTAATCGAAAAATGATCGCAGCTTCAGGTCCCCTCAAAGATGCGCTAGTAAACGCATACCGCGAGTCAGCTATTCTAAAATATATAAGAATATCTGTAATTATGTGAAATACGTGAGAAATTCAAGCCATAGCATGAGAGCGTGATTCCTGCTTTAAATCTGAGTCTCACGCTTAGTGTAGGGTATTTAGCTGCGAGAGAAAATAGAATAACTGATGGCTGTTAATAAATAAATTTTTATACGTGTAGAAATTTTTGAATTTAATGTCTGCTAGATTTTATAATATAATTAAGACTACCAGTGAATCATGACTTACGTACAAATCGTTGCTACTTCCAGTTGATCATATATTTTTGAAACGTAAATTTGATTCGTTTCCTACCAGAGACATAGATGTTATCTATGTCTCTGTTCCTACTAACTGATATAAAAATTATACAATTCAAAATTGTTACATATGATAACATGGAAGTTTGTACCGGGATACACATAACATGATGACATTGCGACTGCACCAGCCTTTTCAGTCTTTTTTTCTGACATTCTTTGCAAAATTTATGTTTTTATAATTTCCACTTAGGTGGCCTTTTAATTATATTTTTCAATATTCTGAATTGTCTTTCAGTCCTCGAGGTATTTATATCCATTCGTTGCAGTTTTTCAGAGATTGATACCAACTTTTGCAGACAGTTTTACCCTGATTTGTTGTACATGTATATAATTGAAGATATTCATCGAAATGCAGGCATCTGACAGGACTTTTAAAAAAATCATTTTTACGGAACATGTCTAAATACTATTGTTGTTGATGGTTTTCACACATTTTTATTCCTGTCAGTATGATATTTATCGAAAAAGTCGTGAAAATTTCCTTGAGAAAAATATTTGACGTCGCCAAAATCATTACGTTTTACTCACCCTTTATTTTATATTCAAATAGTAATAGCAAAATATCTTACGCGTTGACCCTATATTTTTATTGCATAATGATTTTCTTTTATGACTTCACTACATGTTAAAAAAATTAAAGCAAAATTCACCGTTTTGATTTTTTATTATTTCACAATCTTTATTGTGATATCGCGCGATATTTGCATCAAATATGGACGTCAGAACGTGAGGGAAAATAACGTAGAATCGCAGAGTATTAAGCAAATGTTCAAGAAAGACATCATTACAAAGACATACATTTACTGAACATTATAAAATTAAAATGAAGGAAATCGGATGAAAATTGATAAGAACAGACCGGTTTATTGATAAAAAAGACGCAATTTCGCCGCCACCGATAGAGGGCATTTTGACGTCGTAGTAACGCTGTTTATCTATAAAATAATGCTACAGAAGTAAAGCTTACATATTTACATGTCTGTATACCAAAAATCATCAAGATCTGATATATTGTCAAATTTCGGTCGGAAAGTAGCGAGCTACCTTAAATGGACAATTTAATTTGGACGATTTTGCGATAATTTTATATTATATTTTACTGGTGATTATTTTATTATTGATATATTGAGTACAATGAAATAAACCTTCATATATAACAATTAAATCTCCTTCAGGAGAGAGAATGGATGTTGATATTAATGATGACTTTAGAACAATTCAGCATTCTGAGCCAATGCAAGGTGTGCAAGAGAGTCGGAACAGTATGGGTCAGTTTGCTAATAATAGGCAGCTGCAGCCTTTGCAAGGTGTACAGGAAATTCCACAAACGATCAGTGGATTCCAATCAAATGTTGATGATGGTCATTTAAGAATGGATGGTGGTCAATCAAGTGTCGATGGGGGACATTTAAGAATGGATGAAGGTCAATCAAGTGTGGATGGGAGACATATAAGAATGGATGTGGATGGAGGTCAACCACCTGTATCAAGGGGTCAATTAAGTGTGGATGGGGGTTCAGTATCTAGGGATCAATCAAGTGTGGATGGAGGTCAACCACCTGTATCTAGGGGTCAGTCAATTTTGGATAGGGGTCAAAGGTCCTTTAAAGATGCATGTTTGTATGATGGTCGCTTACTCATACTTACACAGGATGTTATTGAAAATTTAAGAAGAGAAAATATAATAGAAATCGGCAAGGGTTCATTTGGAAAAGTATATAAAAGTAAGTACAAAAATTCATCAGCCTTATATAAAGACTTATTTATCTAATGCATAAAAGACAAAAGACCACAGTCATTATTTTGTTGTGTTGTTAATGTAAATCTGATTATTTTATGTTTATAGAGATAAACATATAGTATTACATATAGTAGTAAATTATGCCTGTGTCTAGGGGACTTACAGGTTATGTTGATATTCTGGCAGAGAAATTGTTAGCATATAGGAAAAAAGTATATAGCAAAACATCAGTGATTCTCCTCAGTTTTTCATGCCATATGACTTAAACCATGTTAGTGCAACTTAAAACCCACCAAAAAAAATGCTTTTAGCTTCACTATTTGCAGAATAATCAAGATAATGCAGTCAACCATTTGTCGGCATCGGTGTCCCTGTGGTTACTTTTTTGCATGTAAGGTGGTATACCCTTAACAACTGAAAGGAATGGATTGAAACTTCGTACACTTGTTTTTTGTAATTATCTAACATGATTGGAAAAAAGTCCCATAACTCTGATTTGCTTTTTAGCATAATTATGCCCCTTTTGTATATCAACTGAGGAAGCTAAATAAAGCGAAACATGTTTTGATATCTAAATTTGTGTTGGTTTTTGATCCAATTGTCCTACATTTTCCAACTAAGAAATTCTTGGTTAAGTTGTTGCGTGTAAGCTGGAATCAAGAGAATGGATTGAAACTTCACACACTTGTTCTCTATGATTATCTTACATGATTGGCACAATCCCATAACTCTGATTTGCTATTTTATTTACTTATGCCCCTTTTTCAACCTAGAAATTCTTGATGAAGTTTTTGCATGTAAGCTTGTATCTCCATAACTACTGAAGGGAATGGATTGTAACTTCACACACTTGTTCTCTGTGATTATCTAAGATGACTGGCACAAATCCCATAACTCTGATTTGCTTTTTTTATATGCCCGAAAGAATTTGGGGCATATTATGTAATACTCCCTGGCGTCCGTCTGTCTGTCTGTCTGGACGTCCGTCTGTCTTTCCGTCTGTACAAACCAGAGCTACATAATATGGGATTTGGTCTATTGTTATACCCCCGCACAACAAAGTTGTAAGGGGGGTATACTGGAATCAGCTTGTCCGTCCGGCTGTCCGTCCGTCCGGCCGTCCGTCCGTCGGTTTTTTTCTTGTCCGCCCAATAACTTAAGATTCCTTTGACCCTTAGTCTTCATATTTGGCATGGAGGTTAGTCATGATTAGTAGATGACCCCTATTGATTTTGAGGTCACTAGGTCAAAGGTCAAGGTCACAGGGGCCTTGACGTCAAAAAGCTTGTCCGCCCAAATAACTTAAGATTCCTTTGACCTACAGTCTTCATATTTGGCATGGAGGTTAGTCATGATTAGTAAGATGACCCCTATTGATTTTGAGGTCACCAGGTCAAAGGTCAAGGTCACAGGGGCCTTGACTTCAAAAAGCTTGTCCGCCCAATAACTTAAGATTCCTTTGACCTACAGTCGTCATATTTGGCATGGAGGTTAGTCATGATTAGTAGATGACCCCTTTTGATATTGAGGTCACCAGGTCAAAGGTCAAGGTCACAGGGGCCTTGACTTCAAAAAGCTTGTCCGCCCAATAGCTTAAGATTCCTTTGACCTACAGTCGTCATATTTGGCATGGAGGTTAGTCATGATTAGTAGATGATCCCTATTGACTTTGAGGTCACCAGGTCAAAGGTCACGATCACAGGGGCCTTGACTTCAAAAGCTTGTCCGCCCTATAACTTAAGATTCCTTTGACCCACAGTCTTCATATTTGGCATGGAGACTAGTCATGATTAGTAGATGACCCCTATTGTTTTTGAGGTCACCAGGTCAAAGGTCAAGGTCACAGGGGCCTTGACTTCAAAAAGCTTGTCCGCCCAATAACTTAAGATTCCTTTGACCCACAGTCTTCATATTTGGAATGGAGGTTAGTCATGATTAGTAGATGACCCCTATTGATTTTGAGGTCACCAGGTCAAAGGTCAAGGTCACAGGGACTTTGACTTCAAAAAGTTTATCTGCCCAATAACTTTAGATTCCTTTGACCCACAGTCTTCATATTTGGCATGGATGTTGATCATGATTAGTAGATGACCCCTTTTGATTTTGAGGTCACCAGGTCAAAGGTCAAGGTCACAGGGACTTTGACTTCAAAAAGTTTATCTGCCCAATAACTTTAGATTCCTTTGACCCACAGTCTTCATATTTGGCATGGATGTTGATCATGATTAGTAGATGACCCCTTTTGATTTTGAGGTCACTGGATCAAAGGTCAAGGTCATAGGGACTTTGACTTCAAAAAGTTTGTCCACCCATTAACTTAAGATTCCTTTGACCCACAGTCTTCATATTTGGCATGGATGTTGATCATGACTATAAGGTGACCCCTATTGATTTTGAGGTCACTGGGTCAAAGGTCAAGGTCACAGGGACCTTGACAAAAAAATAAGCTTTTCTTCTCAACTGCTAAAGAATGTCCTGTCCGAATGTATTGATTTTGACATTTTCACATTTGAAGCATGTAGAATACATAACTTAGCAATGCACTGGCTTAGTAACCTCAGATTTGGCAGGGAGGTTGTCCTTGAGCTCTAAATGGCCACTGTTGATTCTGACAAAGTGGTATGCGGGGGTATTCACGCCATGATAGTGGCAGTTCTAGTTCTCTTAACAATAGATGTGTTTGATGCCATTCATTCCATTTCTCTTGTGGGGTTATTTTCTGCATTGTAGGGTTAAAAAGAACAAAAGAAATAACAAAAGAAAACCCCATAATGTAGCTCTGGCAAGAATGTCCGTCCGTCCATTAGCAATTTAGTTTCCAGAGCTTAACTTAAGTTCCATTTGGCCCACAACATTCAAACTTCATAGGATGATTGTATATATTGGGTAAAAGACCCCTATTGATTTTGGGGTCACAAGGTCAAAGGTCAAGGTCACTATGACCTTATAACTGAAAACAGTTTCCGGAGCATAACTTAAGGTCCATTTGGCCGACAGTGTTCAAACTTCATAGGATGATTGTCCATATTGGGTAGAAGACCCCTATTGATTTTGGGGTCACAAGGTCAAAGGTTAAGGTCATTATTACTTTTAAACTGAAAACAGATTCCGGAGCATAACTACAGTTCCATTGGCCAACAGTGTTCAAACTTCATAGGATGATTGTCCATATTGGGTAGAAGACCCCTATTGTTTTTGGGGTCACAAGGTCAAAGGTCAAGGTCACTATGACCTTTAGACTGAAAACAGTTTCTTGAGCATAACTTAAGTTCCATTTGGCCCACAGTGTTAAACCTTCATAGGATGATTGTCTAAATTGGGTAGAAGACCCCTATCGATTTAGGGTCACAAGGTCAAAGATCAAGGTCATTATTACTTTAAAAATGAAAACAGTTTCTGGAGCATAACTTAAGTTCCATGTGGCCCACAGTATTCAAACTTTAGGCTGATTGTCCATATTGGGTAGGAGACCCCTATTGATTTTGGGGTCACAAGGTCAAAGGTCAAGGTCACTTTAACTTTAAAACTGAAAACAGTTTCCAAAACATAACTTAAGGTCTATTTGTCCCACAATATTCAAACTTCATAGGATGATTGTCCATGTAGGGTAGAATAATCCTATTGATTTTGGGGTCACAATTTCAAAGGTCAAGGTCACTATTACTTTAAAACTGAAAACAGTTTCCAGAATTTCTATTTGGCTTATAGTGTTGAGACTTCATAGGATGATTGTCCATATTGGATAGAACACCCCTATTGATTTTGGGGTCACACGGTCAAAGTTCAAGGTAGCTATTACCTCAAAACTAAAAACAGTTTCCAGAGCATAACTGAAGTTCCATTTCGCCCACAATATTCAAACTTTATAGGCGGATTGCTATTTGAAGAAGGTAATACTTTATTTAATTTATGTAATGTCTTACAAATGCTTCATCCTTTGTAAAGAAAAAAACAAACTTTCGGGCATTTAATGCTCCGCCTAGCGATGCTCTTGTTCATATTTATGCCCCATTTTTGACTTACAAATTCTTGGTTAAGTTTTTGCGTTTAAGCTGGTACTCCATAACTACTGAAGGGTTTGTGCCTTTTTTGTGACAAGTTTGTCTATCCGTGTAGGGGCCTGACTATTAGGTTTATTTTGACAGGGGCATTACAAAATAGTGAGCTTACTAAGTCAGTCAGTCTGACCATTTGAAAATAATGCACAGAGGGGCAGCTGAGGTCTTTTTCTACAAGTAAAGCTTTAAAGTCACCATGTGACCTTGACAATGTTGGTGAGATGTCAAACCCAACAAAAAAATAAAATGAAAAAACACTTGATTTACGACAATATTGTTTTAATATTAAAGAGATTACTTTTATCACAAAATCTGATTTATTTCCAGTATACCCTGGTTAGCTGCATATAATGCTTGATCCAGAAGCTTTTAAGTGTGAGCTATTCTGTTAAGTGCTTATATCTCAATTTATGTGTATGCAAATTCAAAGCAGGGCAAACCCATAGCACAAACACATGTTGTGTTTCTTAATTTACCTCTTATTTTGAAATATATCATCAGGTGAATCTAAATCAGAGGACTTTGGGATACATGTTGTTGTCAAGAAAATACCTTGTGATGGACCTTCAGCAACCACAATTAGAAGGGTAGGTATTTACTTTAAAATACATGCAGCTTTTAGCTTGGTTATAGGAAGATAAACAAAGGTGTTTTGCTCAACCTGCTGTTTTGTTAGCAAAGCACTTTGTTAAAATTCTGCATGCATCCTCATATCTTATAAACCAGTGAAGAGTTTCCCTGGAGACCCTTATGCTCTTCTTTTAGTTACAATCCTCCACCCTATTTCTCTGCAATTATTGGCTGGAATTTAACTAAACATTTTTGGGAACCATCATTACCAAAAGGAGATGCACATATTGTGGCCTTGTTCTGGTCAGACTCTAAGACACAGAGATATGGCCCTTGTTTAGGTATGCCAACTGATGTGTCAGTACTGATGTGGAATTGGGATATTTCATAAGTGTGTGCTGATGTGGAATTGGGATATGGCATAAGTTGGTACAGATGTGGAATTTGGATATGGCAAATGTCTGTAGCAATGTGGAATTGGGATATTGCATAAGTCAATACCAATATGGAATTGGGATGCGGCTCAAGTCAGTACCATTTGGCATAAGTCTGTACCAATGTGGAATCTTGAGTAATCATGCTTTACAGATATATCAAATTTTTTCAAGGCTTTAAAGCATTGAATAAAAGTCATAGTATCATATTGTTTATTTTCAGGAAATGATTACATCCAGAATTTTGCATCCATTTATTCTTCCATTGCTAGCTGCTGTTGAGCAACCATTACCAGATGGGTAAGTTTGATAGATATACTGCTAAAGCCTGAGTCAACATCACTAAATTTGCATCACCATTTATTTCATTGTAACAGCATATTTCCATGTGACCAGTGTTTTCATACGTCAAAGTTAATCTGACATATAATTTTAGTCATACAACTTACCAACAAAGTTTTCCAAATATTTTAGTGGGCTTCATTTTGTCCATAGTTTTGGTGTAGAATATGAAGGAAACCATATAAATCATTTAGTTTATGTGGTAATTTTACTGGTTTATTTCCAAAAATGATTCTTAAAAATCAAAGAAAAAGCACCTGAACCGAAAATGTGCTCACATCCATCCATATCTCAGCCATTCATCAAGGGATTTTGAAATAACTTTGCATAAATGATCACCATGATAATACCAAGTGTCATACACAACAACAATACCCATGCCTCCAAGGTCAAGGTTTCACTTGGAGATCAAAGTGTCAATATTGTCTGATCCACTCTATTACTTTTATATCCTTCAAGGGATTTTGAACAACCTTGCATGATTGTTCACCATAAAAAGACAGTGTGTCATGCACAACAGCCAGACCCTTACCAGTCCTAGGTCAATGTCAAAAGGTCAATGTCACTCTTGGAGATTAATTAAAAGGTCAACATGTCTGATGGGGGATATATAATAATCATAATTATCATCATCACCATAGTTGTTATATTATCATCATTTTAGCACAGCCTCACAATAAAAAGTTTCAAGTTGGATGGCATTTCAAGTCATTGGTAATTTTGAATGAATACTTTGCATTAGTTTTTGATAAATAAATGCTGACTGTATGATTTGTTTCATCACATAAATAGTTAACAAAAAGAAAAATAACGTGTTTGTTAAACTTGATGAATACTGACCAAATTAATGCAATTTGTTAGGATATAAATAAAAAAAGGCCTCAAAGTATGTAAGTATTTTGTAACTGCACTCCTCATCTAAGATTGTTGCAAAATAACATTGACCTTGTAGGTAAAAATGGTTTCTGATCAATAACTAAAGAACGCTAAGGCATAGGAACTTCATACTTGTTATGATGATTGTTCATGACCAGAAGATGAACTCTATTGATTTTGAAGTCAAAGGTCAGGGTCACATTGACCTTGTAGGTAAAAACAGTTTCCTATCAATAACTTTACAACACTTCATAAATTGACCACATGACTAATTGGCTTCCAATAGGAAGCATAAATGTTTTACAAACATATCTTGTTAAAATTGCAGAACAAATAGAAGAGATAACTTGCTATCAGCGTAAGTCAAGTATAAAACAACAGGTGGAAATTATTAAGACTTAGTGAAACATAGTTTTCAAAATAATCAGCGGAAACCATTCTGACATTTAAGGCCTCTGTGACCTTGACCTTTGACCTTGTGACCCAAAAATCAATAGGGGTCATCTACTCTTTATGACCAATCACTATTGTGAAATATTTTGACTTGGTGATACATAGTTTTCAAGATAATCAGCGGAAGCCATTTTGACATTTAAGGCCCCTGTGACCTTGACCTTGTGACCCCAAAATCAATAGGGGCCTCTACTCGTTATGACCAATCACTATGTGAAATTGAAAACCTTGTCACATATGATGTAGTTGATGACCAGAAACTTATATTTAAAGTTTGAAGTAAATACCTTAAGAAATAAAGAACTTATAATGAAAAAACGTTAAAACTAGAATCAGAAATCTTGAAATTCAGTCTATTTGTTGCCATAGCAACGGTTTCCGCTGATTATTTTGAAAACTATGTATCACTAAATCTTAATATTTCACAATAGTGATTGGTCATAGAGTAGATTACCCTATTGATTTTGGGGTCACAAGGTCAAGGTCACAGGGACCTTATATGTCAGAAAGGTTTTCACTGATTTATAATCTTGAAAAGTATTCATCACAAAGTTTTCATATTTCACATTGTGATTTGTCATAACTTGTAGATGACCCCTATTGATTTGGGATCACTAGGTCAAAGGTCAAGGTCACAGGTGAATGTCAGAATGGTTTCTGCTCATTATCTTCACAAAGTCTTAATATTTCACATATTGATTGGTAGTAACTAGTAGATGACCCAAATTGATTTTGGGATCACTTGGTCAAAGGTCAAGGTCACAGGTGCCTTAAATGTCAGAATGGTTTCAGCTCATTATCTTGGTTACTATTTATCACAAAGTCAAAGTTTTCATATTTCTAATATTGATTGGTCATAACTATTAGATGACCCCTATTGATTTTTGGTCACTTGTTCAAAGGTCAAGATCACAGGGACCTTAAAATGTCAGAATGGTTTCCTCTAATTATCTTGAAAACTATCACAAAGTCTTCACTATTTTTCTTTTTTCCATAACTGAACACTTCCATGTACCCATCTATGGCAAGTTTCTATAGTAAAATAACCAATAATGTGGTCAAGGACTAGATGGGGGCATATGTTTCGTTCGATTTCTTGTTGTTATTAGACCTTACATTAGAATTAACAAGAATGTGTTTAAGATTTTTAGGTCTTTTAAATGCAACCAAAGGTTTACTTTCATGAAGCTTTTGCACAGAACATTTACTTGAAAGATCAAGTAAATCCCAATACTTTTTAATGATATTTACTAATTTTAGGTAAAATTGGGTTATACTCAACAATAAAGGGAATAACACTGCCATCACTTGTTTTCTTGTTAGTACACAGGGCCTCATCCTGTGTTAGACATGAAACCTTACTAAGTGCATTATCAATAACATTGATAGGATAATTTCTTTCTTTGAAGTATTTATGCAAATTCTGTAAATTGAAAACATCGTCAGAAATGATATGGCGGTAATGTTTCCCTAGATTGTTCGGAATACCATTTTTACAAGACACTTAGTCTAGGTGACAGGAAGAGTATTCTAAATACTGATGATTATTATCTGTCTCTTTAACATGTATATCAGTGTGTTTAATATTGTTTTTGTCTTATGAAAGGTTTACATCTAAAAATGATATGAGAGATTTAGAAACGTTCGCTGTAAATTTTATAGATGGATGAAAGTTATTCAAACTATCAATGAAAACATTCAAATCATCAAGGGAATAACGTTACTCCATATGCAAAATATATCGTCAAGAAAACGGAATCATAAACTTGGTTTTAAAGAACGTTGGCTTAAAAAGTAATTTTCAAATTTACAAATATATGGACTTATGGGGTCTCCTTGACGACAGCCTCTCCCTATTTCAAAGAAGTCAGAGAGAAATCCATTTAACTGTACAGCAGCTGTTTTTTACATTTTTGTGCCCCCACTTAAGTGGCATTTAGATTTACCCTTGTACATCCTTCTGTCCGTCCATCCTTCTGTCCGTCCGTTCTCTTTTGTGTCGCATGTTACTCAAAAAGTATTTGACTTAGAGTCATGAAACTTTATAGAAATGTTGATCAGCATGTGTAGTTGTGCATCTGGGTATTTTCTTCTGGATATTTTTAGTATTTTTAGAGTTATTGCCCTTGACTTAGTAAAATTTTGCAATTTTCAAGTTGTGTCGCATGACTAACTCAAAAAGGATTTAACATAGAGTCATGAAAGTTTACAGGAATGTTGATCAGCATGTGTAGTTGTGCACCTGGGTATTTTCTTCTGGATTTATTTAGTATTTTTAGAGTTATTGCCTTTGACTTAGAAATTTTTTGCAATTTTCGACTTGTGTCGTATGTAACTCAAAAAAGATTTGACATAGAGTCATTGAATCTTACAGGAAGGTTGCTCAGCATACAGTCTAACTTGCCCATGCGACCACGTGTATTAAGCGACTTTTGTCTTAAACAACCACTTTAAATTCCCCCCGATCATTTTCTCTCTATATCTTTATTGTATTAAGCGACTTTTGCTCATCGCGACCAGCGACCGCTAATTAGTCACCTAATTGAGATCAATCTTTTCATTAAACGACCACATTTACCGTCAAGTAATTGTGTTTTTAGAGAACGCCGCCTCGCAAAGTCACAAGTGTCAAAAATCAAACACAACAAGTAAACGTGTGAAAAACTCTGTTTCCCAAACCGTTTTAGTGTATGCAAATGAAGTTAAGTATATGCGTGACGTGTTTTATCCAATAATATTGAAAAAACAATGCAACGCTCGTCTCTACTTCTAAAGATGGTGCATACGCTTCGCTTGTTGACATTAAGACTGCATTGAATTGACCTTGAACTTGATCAGCAATTAAATTAATTGTAACAATAAGATGTAGTTGTTTATTTCTAATGAAAAATGCACAACAGAAAGCATCTTCATTAATAGGGTTTTCGTGTTGGAGTAAAGGAAAAACAACGGAGAAGTTAAAAAATTTTCGAAAAAATGTCAAACATGTACGTAATGGATCAAAACTGTTTTGTCAATAAATATCAGAAAGATATTTTTTACATTAGCATCCATTTAGATTATCGGAGCGTACTAATTATTCAACATTTATATAAAAATGAAGTTGAAAAACATTCCCATCGCATAAGAAAGATGCCATCTATAAATTTTGACTTTTATATCATGCTTTGTCTTAAGAGACCGTTTCATTAAGCGACCGTTTTGGATGTTTCCCTTGTGTGGTCGCTTAATACAAGTTTGACTGTTATTAGTTTTGCATTTGGGGTTTTGCTTGTGGCTGTATCCATTATTTGTAGAGTTATTTCCCTTGACATAGTAAAAACCGTTTCATTATGTTGTTATTTGTTCATTGAATCAACTAACTTTACAGGAATAATGACCAACATCACTAAATTACAGAAATAATGATTCACATCACTGTGAAGCTATGCACCTGGGACTTAGCATGTGGAATTTTTTCAGTTTTGTTAGAGTTATTGCCCTTGACAGAACAGTGGCGCGGTTGGGGCACTCGTGTCCTATGGACACATTTCTAGTTCATAAATAAAGATATCCATTGTTTAAACATTCGACCAAAATTGAAGAAAGAGAGCATGTTATTTATGAAATTACAAGACGAGGTATCAAAAGCTTTTTCAAAATCTGTCATCAATAGCATTCCAGGAATCTTATGTTTTTCTGTGTAGTTCATGACATCATTATAATAAAAGTAATACTATGTTCTCACCAATAAATCTACCTTTTATAAAACCATTTTGATCAGAAGAAATCAATGAATCTAAAACTGTTTTTAATCTATTGGCTATTTATCCTGACGCTAATTTATAAACAATATTTAAACGGGTAATTGGTTGTCAGTTTTTATGCCCCCACAAAGTGGGGAGCATATAGCATTGCACTTGTCCGTCCGTCCGTCCACGCAAACATTTTGGGTTAAGGGGCTATGATAACAGAAAAGAGAACAAAAAAGAACAATAGGTTCCTTCTGTGATCAAAGGCTTAATGGGCTAGTAGCCCTTAAGAAAACAAAGAAAATAACAAAGAAAATAGCCCCTAAACCCAAATGTTGGAACGTACGTCCGTCCATGATGCCATCCGGCTGTACGTCCCGAAATCTTGTGATCGCAACTCCTCTTAAACCGGATGGCAGATTTTGCTTAAACTTCCAGGGATGAACAACCTTAATGTGTAGATGGTAGTAAAGGAAGGAACTTTCGCTGGGACCAAATTTAAGAGAATTATGGCCCTTTGTTGATTTTTTCACTAATGCAAGTAGTGCAACTAATAATTCCTTGCTTCTGAGTCACTGACAATTCTTCATTTATAAATCCATAAATAATTGCTCTCAAAAGAAAATGACCAATTTTTGACCAGAAAACTTTATAAAAATCAGCTGTAAAACCGTCTGCGCCTGGACTTTTGTCATTTTTCATATTATTTAAAGTGTTTGACAGTTCAGAGAAAGATTATGAGTCCTTCTAGACTATTTGATTGTTCTATTGATAATTTGTATATATATATTATTTGTATTGTTAAGAAAATCATTAATATTTCTATCCCCAATAACATCAGCATTACTATATAAATTTCTGTAAATTTTTATGCCCCCACATAGCGTTGCACTCTGACTGTCCGTCCTTCTGTCTGTACGTCCGTCCGTCTGTACGTACCGAAATCTTGTTAACGCAACTAGGCTCTTAAACCGGATGACAGATTTTGCTTAAACTTCAAGGGATGAACAATCTTAATGTGTAGATGGTAGTAAAGGAAGGAATTTTCGCTGCGACCAAATTTAATAGAATTATGGCCCTTTGTTGATTTTTTCACTATATGCTATGTAGAAATTTTGTGAACGCAACTCCTCTTAAACCGGATGGCAGATTTTGCTTAAACTTCCAGGGATGAACAACCTTAATGTGTAGATGGTACTAAAGAAAGGAATTTTTGCTGCGACGAAATTTAACAGAATTATGGCCCTTTGTTGATTTTTTCACTATATACTATATAGAAATTTTGTGAACGCAACTCCTCTTAGACCGGATGGCAGATTTTGCTTAAACTTCCAGGGATGAACAACCTCAATGTGTAGATGAAGGTCAAGGAAGGAATTTTTGCTGCCACCAAATTTAACAGAATTATGGCCCTTTGTTGATTTTTTCACTATATACCATATATATGTTGTCAGTGGGGGCATCCGTGTCCTTTGGACACAGTTCTAGTTTTAGTCTCATTTAATATTGATTTTTGGTCATAGATAAAAAAACCCATCTATATTTTTGTAGGTATGGATTTATTTTACTAGCATAATTATATTTTCCTGAATTACAAAAACAATTACTTGGTTTTACCCCCTCATCTATCCATTGTGCTCTTGATCTTATCATATGACCACTTATTTTCTAAGTTTTTAGCTCACCTTGCACAAAGTGCAGGTGAGCTTTTAGGATGGCCAACCAAATGGCGTCCGTCGTCTGTCGTCCGTCCACATTTTAAATATTCTAAGGACATCTTCTATGATACCGCAAGGCCAATTTTAATGAAACTTGGCAGGAATACTCTTTGTATGAAGCTCTATCAAGATTGTTCAAAGAATTCCATTTCATGCAGAACTCTGGTTGCCATGGCAACCGAAAGAAAAATCTTTAAATATCTTCTTATAAAGAACCGTAAGAGCTAGAGCTTAGATATTTGGCATGAAACATCTTCTAATGAGTGTCTACCAAGTTTGTTCAAATAAAAGCCCTAGGGTCAAAATTGGCCCCGCCCCAGGGGGTCATTGATTTTCCCTATATGCATATAGTAAAAACTTAAAAAATCTTCTTTTAAAGAACCCAAAGAGCTAGAGCTAAGATATTTGGCATGAAACATCTTCTAGTGAGTGTCTACCAAGTTTGTTCAAATAAAAGCCCTGGGGTCAAAATTGGCCCCGGCCCGGGGGGGTCATTGATTTTCCCTATATGCATATAGTAAAAACTTAAAAAATCTTCTTTTAAAGAACTGTAAAAGCTAGAGCTTAGATATTTGGCATGAAACATCTTCTAGTGAATGTCTACCAAGTTTGTTCAAATAAAAGCCCTGGGGTCATAATTGGCCACGCCCCAGGGGGTCATTGATTTTCCCTATATGCATATAGTAAAAACTTAAAAAATCTTCTTTTAAAGAACCCAAAGAGCTAGAGCTAAGATATTTAGCATGAAACATCTTCTAATGAGTGTCTACCAAGTTTGTTCAAATAAAAGCCCTGAGGTCAAAATTGGCCCTGCCCCAGGGGGGTCATAGATTTTCCCTATATGCATATAGTAAAAACTTAAAAAATCTTCTTTTAAAGAACCCAAAGAGCTAGAGCTAAGATATTTGACATGAAATATCTTCCAGTGAGTGTCTACCAAGTTTGTTCAAATAAAAGCCCTGGGGTCAAAATTGGCCCCGCCCCGGGGGGTCATTGATTTTCCCTATATGCATATAGTAAAAACTTAAAAAATCTTCTTTTAAAGAACCGTAAGAGCTAGAGCTTAGATATTTGGCATGAAACATCTTCTAGTGAATGTCTACCAAGTTTGTTCAAATAAAAGCCCTGGGGTCAAAACTGGCCCTGCCCCAGGGGTGTCATTGTTTTTAACTATATGTGTGTAGTAAAAACTTAAAAAATCTTCTTTTAAAAAACCCAATGAGCTAGAACTTAGATGTTTAGCATGAAACATCTTCTTATGGGTGTCTACCAAGTCTGTTCAAATAAAAGCCCTTGGGTAAAAATTGGCCGGGGGGGGGGGCTATATACAGGTGAGCGACCTCAGGGCCATCATGGCCCTCTTGTTATACTTTCCAGTTTTGAATGTAAATCAGATAAAGTTTTCTGATTCTTTTCATTTATGTTTGTCTCTATGTCTTGAATTTTGGAGAGGAGGCTGTCCAGACTGTAACTTTGTCATGCATCGAATGATTTTAAAATAACTAGGCATAAATGTCTGTCATGCATCGAATGATTTTAAAATAACTAGGCATAAATGTCTACCACATGAAGACGATGTGTCAGGTTCAAGAATTACGTCCCTGCCTAAAGGTCAAGGTCACACTGACATTTTGAAGTTTCACATTATCACAATTAGAATTAATAGATACACACAATCACACAATCTTGTCCGGGCTGTAACTTTGTCATGCATGGAAGTATTTTAAAATAACTTTGCATGAATGTCTACAACATCAAGACGATGTGTCGTGTCCAATAATCTCGTCCCTTCTTCAAATGTAAAGGTCACACTACCATTTTGAAGTTCACTTTATCACAATTAGAATTTATAGGTACACACATTCGTGTCCGGGCTGTAACTTTGTCATGTATCGAAGGATTTTAAAGTAACTAGGCATAAATGTCTACCAGATCAAGACCACATGTCACGACAAAGACCCATGTCCCTACCTTCAAGGTCACACTTATAGTTTTAAGGTAGTCATTCTTTCGAGAAGAGTTTGAAGATAGGACATTCATGTCAGGACTGTAACTTTGTCATGCATCGAATGATTTTAAAATAACTAGGCATAAATGTCTGTCATGCATCGAATGATTTTAAAATAACTTGGCACAAATGACTACCACATCAAGACAATGTGTCGCGGCTAAGGCTCATGTCCATCTGTCCATGTGTCCCTTCTTATGCAACAATCATGTACAGACTGTAAGTTTGTAATGTCTTGAGGGATTTTGAAATAATTTGGCACAAAAGTCTATCTCATAACAACATTTTGTAGCATCCAGGAACCAAGTCCCTTCTTCAAAGGTCAAGGTCACACTTATATTTTGAAGGTTCATCATCATGCTATCACAATTAGAGATTACAGGTACAATTATACAAATAACAATATTCAGAAATTAGTTACTTTCATTCTATTTTCTTTTCGGGGGCATTCATCACTTGGGTGACAGCTCTTGTTTCTTATGGACACATTTAAGTTTTAATCTTTAAATCATTAATATGATAAATATACTTTTTTATACTTAAAGAAACCCTTTAATAGAACTTAAATATTTCAGGAAAAAAGAATTTTGGTTTGTCTCTCCACTTTGTGAAAACGGTGATCTTGATCAAGTCCTCCAACATGACAGGACGCAGCAGGTCCTGAAACTGAATGCACAGAAGAGAGTAAAGATTCTTCTCCAAGTTGCATTAGCTATCAAGTACATCCACACTGAAGTGCCTGGTGTCAGGTAACAAGTTAACCTGTTCTTTAAGTCTTTTTCCCTTCAACAATAAAAGCTAAAAAAAAAAAGTGAGCTTAATGTTAGAGGATTGACCTGGATATTGGCTTATTGCTGATGTGACTTGTACTTTAATAAGGCATTTTGTTTACTTAATGGCATTTTCATTCATATAATTATTATACCCCCAAAACGAAGTTTGGGGGGTATATAGGAATCACCTGGTGGTCGTTCGGTTGGTCGGTTGGTCCAGCAGTCTGTTGCATTTTCTTTGTCCGGAGCATAACTTGAAAACTAATGGTTGGAATTCAATATAACTTCATACAATGGTCAAGCACATTGAGAGGAAGTGCAGTGCACAAGAACCATAACTCCACTTTGATTGATTACAGAGTTATTGCCGTTTGTTACTTTTCTCTGTCCGGAGCATAACTTGAAAACTACTGGTTGATATTCAAAACAACTTCATACAATTGTCAAGCACAATAAAGAGAAGTGCAGTGCACAAGAACCATAACTCTATCTAAAGTAATTACAGAGTAATTGCCCTTTGATACTTTTCCATTGCTTTCTTTTGTCCGGACCATAACTTGAAGACTAATAGTTGAAATTCAATATAACTTCATAAAATGGTCAAGCACATTGAGAGGAAGTGCAGTGCCTAAGAACCATAATTCCATCTTGACTAATTACATAGTAAATACCCTTTGTTACTTTTCCTTGTCCAGACCATAACTTAAAAAGATTTAGTTGGAATTCAATACAATTTCATACAATGGTCAAGCACAATAAGTGGATGTGCAGTGCACAAGAACCATAACTCTATATTAAGTAATTTCAGAGTTATTGCCCTTTGTTACTTTTCCATTGCTTTTTTTGTCCAGAGCATAACTTGAAGACTAATGTTTTGAATTCAATATAACTTCATACAATGGTCAAGCACAATAGGAGGAAGTACAGTGCACAAGAACCATAACTCTATCTTGATTTATAACAGAGTTATTGCCCTTTGTTACTTTTCCTTGTCTGGAGCATAACTTGAAAACTATATGTTGGAATTCAATATAATTTCATACAATGGTCAAAGTATATTGAGAGGAAGCGCACTGCATAGAAACCATAACTCTTTCATGACTCATTCAAAAGTTTTTGCCCTTTGTTACTTTTTATTGTCCAATGCAATACTTGAAAATTAATGGTTGAAATTCAATGAAACTTTATACAATGGTCATGGGCAGTGAGATGAAGTGCAGTGCACAAGAACCATAACTCTATTTGGACTAATCTTCAGTATTTATAGAGTTATTGCCCTTTGTTCCTTTTCCTTGTCTTTCTGGACTTATTACAGAGTAAGGGGACAATACACAGTTTTCAAGGCTTCTCGGTAAACAAGTGACTAAAACCTGACACACAAGTCTGTAATCACACACCTGAAATAAATGCATTTCATATTTAACATATACATATGTATCTCACAGCAAACAATTAAAAATACATGTCCACCTTCTAGTTTTCTGGCACATAGCCCTGTGTTTTTCATTGTTTTGTCGCGAAAATCAATGACAAATAGAGCAGATTATACTTATTTGCAAAATACAACAATATATTAACGTCAAAAAATTAAATCACAAGCTATAGTGTTTCTTCCTTCTTAAACGATGCATAATCTGAAAATCACACCCAAACAGGGTGCCATCCACCTACTTTTTTCACTATTCTAAGTCTTCTGCATACCCTTTAAATTGAAGAGCTGATTCACCGGCTAGCTCCAAAAACCACACATTCGCATCCGACAGGTACTCTCTCCAAATGCAAGGGTCAACGCCACTAAATTCAATTTTACTAAATAACTGAAACACAATACTAGTCATTGAAACTTGAAATATAGCAACTATAAATATTTAGAACCTCAAATATCCTCTTCAATTTCAAAACTGTCTTTTATTTGTATATTCGAAACTAAACGTGTACTGCCTCCTTAATTCAATAAAACTTCATCAATGGCCAACCACATTGAAAGGAAATGCAATATACAAGAACCACAACTATCTTGAATTGCCCACTACCATAACTCTATTTCAGTTCTTTTACAAGGTATTCTGTTAGTAGTAACATCCTCTTTTCCAAAGCAGTCTGGGGGGGTGTATTAATCACATTTAGTGATAGTTCTAGTTATAAAATTTTATAAGATATTAGGAATTCAATTCTAACTGTGTCCTGTTGTTTTAATGAGTCCCCTACCGGTTTAACCAGAGGAGACTTTAGATTTACCCTCCATCCATCTGCAGTACCGAATAGGGATAGGGGGGGCATCTAACTGTAAACAGAACAAAAGAGAACAATAGAATTCATTCCATAACAATAGAGTAAGGGACCATGACCCTCTATTAAACAAAAGAAAATACAAGTAACAATAGAAAGGGCCCTTTATCCCTATTCGGTCAGACAGATGTCCGTCCATCCGAAAAATTGGATCCCGCGATAATGCAAAAAGTACTGAATATATTTTTAACCAGGTTTTCCGAAGGAAAAAACTGGTTATTAGATTGAGGTATGTCGGCTGGCGGATGGGCGGGCGGACGGGCGGGCGGACGGGCGGGCGGGCGTTCACAATTTCTTCTGTGCGCAACTCCTCCTACATTTCTCAACGGATTTTGACCAAACTTTCACAGAAGCTTTGTCATCAAGTGCCCTGGCGCATATTGTCGGGGTTTTGCCATTGGATAATATTTGACCTAATTATGGCCCTTTGTTGTTTTTTCTTATATAGAATATATAGTGAACAATTTCTTCTGTGCGCAACTCCTCCTACATTTCTCAACGGATTTTGACCAAACTTTCACAGAAGCTTTGTCATCAAGTGCCCTGGCACATATTGTCGGGGTTTTGCGATTGGATAATATTTGACCTAATTATGGCCCTTTGTTGTTTTTTCTTATATAGAATATATAGTGAACAATTTCTTCTGTGCGCAACTCCTCCTACATTTCTCAACGGATTTTGACCAAACTTTCACAGAAGCTTTGTCATCAAGTGCCCTGGTACATATTGTCGGGGTTTTGCGATTGGATAATATTTGACCTAATTATGGCTCTTTGTTGTTATTCTTATATAGAATATATAGTGAACAATTTCTTCTGTGCGCAACTCCTCCTATATTTTTCTATGGATTTTGACCAAACATTTACAGAAGCTTTGTCATCAAGTGCCCTGGCACATATTGTCCGGGTTTTGCCATTGGATAATATTTGACCTAATTATGGCCCTTTGTTTTTTTTCCTTATATAGAATATATAGTGAACAATTTCTTCTGTGCGCAACTCCTACATTTCTCAACGGATTTTGACCAAACTTTTACAGAAGCTGTGTCATCAAGTGCCATGGCACTTATTGTCCGGGTTTTGCCATTGGATAATATTTGACTTAATTATGGCCCTTTGTTTTTTTTCCTTATATAGAATATATAGTGAACAATTTCTTCTGTGCGCAACTCCTCCTACATTTCTCAATGGATTTTGACCAAACTTCCACAGAAGCTTTGTCATCAAGTGCCCTGGCACATATTGTCGGGGTTTTGCGATTGGATAATATTTGACCTAATTATGGCCCTTTGTTGTTTTTCTTATATAGAATATATAGTGAACAATTTCTTCTGTGCGCAACTCCTCCTACATTTCTCAACGGATTTTGACCAAACTTTCACAGAAGCTTTGTCATCAAGTGCCCTGGCACATATTGTCGGGGTTTTGCGATTGGATAATATTTGACCTAATTATGGCCCTTTGTTGTTTTTTCTTATATAGAATATATAGTGAACAATTTCTTCTGTGCGCAACTCCTCCTATATTTTTCTATGGATTTTGACCAAACATTTACAGAAGCTTTGTCATCAAGTGCCCTGGCACATATTGTCCGGGTTTTGCCATTGGATAATATTTGACCTAATTATGGCCCTTTTTTTTTTTTCCTTATATAGAATATATAGTGAACAATTTCTTCTGTGCGCAACTCCTCCTACATTTCTCAACGGATTTTGACCAAACTTTTACAGAAGCTGTGTCATCAAGTGCCATGGCACTTATTGTCCGGGTTTTGCCATTGGATAATATTTGACTTAATTATGGCCCTTTGTTTTTTTTCCTTATATAGAATATATAGTGAACAATTTCTTCTGTGCGCAACTCCTCCTACATTTCTCAATGGATTTTGACCAAACTTCCACAGAAGCTTTGTTATCAAGTGCCCTGGCACATATTGTCGGGGTTTTGTGATTGGATAATATTTGATGTAATTATGGCCCTTTGTTTTTTTCCTTATAAAGAATATATAGTGAACAAATTCTTCTGTGCTGAACTAGTCCTACATTTCTCAACAGATTTTGTTCAAACTTTCACAGAAGCTTTGTTATCAAGTGCCCTGGCGCATACTGTTAGGGTTTTGTGATTGGATAATATTTGACCTAATTATGCCCCTTTGTTTTTTTTCCTTATACAGAATTATCAATATATAGTGAACAAATTCTTCTGTGCTGAACTAGTCCTACATTTCTCAACAGATTTTGTTCAAACTTTCACAGAAGCTTTGTCATCATGTGCCCTGGCGCATATTGTAGAGGTTTTGTGATTGGATAATTTTTGACCTAATTATGGCCCTTTGTTTTTTTTCCTTGTACAGAATACATTTTTTCCTTATACAGAATATACAGTGAACACTTCTTCTGTGGCAATTCCTCCTACATTATTCATGTTTTACATTGCACATAGTTACATTGTTTATTGCTTGCATTTGTATTACAAATACAACATATTTATCTACAATGGAGATAATTGAAAACCTGGTTTCGTGGCATTGCCATGTTTCTTGTTTATGAAACTTGATACATGGATAGATGGCAGTCTGAAGATTATGCATATTTTTTATTTTTTCTTATGTATAAAACTTTGGTTGCTATTGCAACTTATAGACTGAAAATATGGCTAATTTAACACATAAACTGGATCCTGTGATAACCCAAAAATTACTGAAAATATTTTTATGTAACTTGATATTTGGATAGATGGCAGTCTGGAGCTTATGCATGTCTTTTTCTTTTTTTTCTATGTTGAAAAATTTGGTTACTTTGGCAAACAAATATGCCTAAATTTGGCAAATATAACAATATTTGTCATTTCTCAAAAAGTAGTGAAAACATTTCTATGAAACTAAAAATATATGTTTCTGATCATCAGCATCATCATATGTGACAAGGTTTACAACTCTAGCACAAAAAATTTCAGAATTACCCCATTGATATTGAAAAAAATGAAAAATAAATAAATAGTTGACAATAATCGATCAATAGAAGAAGGTCTTTGGAGACTGGTGACCGTTAAAGTTACATTAAATTTCATAAAAAAAAGAATTAGCGACATTTCATTAAGAAATTGGGTTTCATATCGACTCCAGAATTTATTTTGGTGTCCAGACAACCAAAATGAGTTTAATGAGCATACAAATGTGCAACCTCATTGTGGCGAATTCGGAAGTACAATTTCTGTTTGCATGAGAAACTCCGCCTTCAGATCATCCGTACATCAATATTAAATCAACAAACGTGACTATAAGTAGCAATCCTGATTTAACGGTATATTTCCGCATTATAACGGATATTGTCATACAAATTTAATTTTTTTTATGAGATGATTATTTTTTCTGAACCACAGGCCTAGTGCACCGTGAAGCTTAAACGGTAAAAGTGTGTTTGCACAAGAAAATCGTATATTTGCTGTGTTCCGGATAGCAACTATAACACCGTGACTTAGCGCGTACACGAGCTGATTATAGTCTTCATTTGCATATTAAAATTCGTATAAGAACTTTAGTGTTACCGTGGGGTTTTCCATTTAAAATCCTAATTTATGAACAATTTTTGATGAGATTTACAACGATACTGTTTAAAAGGTTAATGAAACTGTAGAATGCTTGGTTTTTAGGCCGACGGCAAAAATATTTTAACATATTTATTTAATGTAGCTTTAAAGACCAGAGAAGGTTGAAAATAAAGCAATAATATTTTTTTTGCAAATGATTAAATACCATTGTAATATAAATAATTCCGTGCAAAAAAATAAAGTAAACACACAAGTTTATGCAGAAAATATCTCAATTTATTATGGCAGATGCCACTACCAATGTTTTATTTTTGTAGACTTTCACCATTAACAATTTATTGTTTGTAAAATTTGAGATAGATATTAACGAAACATTGATAACTTTCAATCACATCATGCAAGTTTTCCCACCTTAAACAGTAAAAAAATTATAGAAAATTACAAATACTAGTATCATGTAAAAGTGTTATGTTAGTAATTAGGTGTAATTCAGACTAATTCCCTAGAGGTAAATCTGTAACATACCGGCACAGTATTTAGTTACGTTTTCAAAAAGGTCAATTTACCAATCATGTATGGTTTACAGATCACATGTTCCTCCTTGTACAGGTCACGTGATCCTCCATATCTCAAAAATTAATCGCATACCAATTCCCTACGGGCTCCAGCCCAAAGGGAATAATGATTGTGTGTTTAGAAACTGGTATTGCTTATTTGAAAATATGGTATTTCAGAAAAAGTTAAAGTACCTGCATTTCAAAGTAAAATACAGCTATGTTATACACTTTGTCAATGTTTGTCAATAAAAAAAATTTTAATTTTGAAACAACCTTTGCACTATGGCCTTAGAATCTTAACATTAGACACATATGCACATGTGTCTAATGATTTGACATGCTGAAATATGACCTTGACCCCCAAGTTCACTAGACACTACTGCGTTAATGCAAAGTTCAATTGTATAGTAACAAGAAATCTTCTTCTGTTATATTAATGCAGTGGCAGAGTTTTTTTAGCTTGACTATTCGCAGAATAATCAAGCTAATGCAGTCACTAATTTGTGGGCGTCGGTGTTCCTGTGGTTACGTTTTTGTGTGTAAGCTGGTATCTCCATAACTACTGAAGGGAATGGATTGAAACTTCACACTCTTGGTCTCTGTGATTCTCTAACATGATTGGTACAAGTCCCATAACTCTGATTGCTTTTTTGCATAATTATGCCCCTTTTTCGTCTTAGAAATTCTTGGTTAAGTTTTTGCGTGCAAGCTGATATCTCCATAACTACTGAAGGGAATGAATTGAAACTTCACACACTTGTTCTCTGTGAAAATCTTAGATGATTGGCATAAGTCCCTTAACTCTGATTTGCTTTTTTGCATAATTATGCCCCTTTTTCGATTTAGAAATTCTTGGCAAGCTTATATTTCCATAACTGCAGAATCTGGGAATGAATTTAAACTTCACACATTTGTTCTTTGTGATTATCTTACATAAT
The DNA here is from genome assembly GCF_026571515.1 of Ruditapes philippinarum. Taxonomy (NCBI): domain Eukaryota; kingdom Metazoa; phylum Mollusca; class Bivalvia; order Venerida; family Veneridae; genus Ruditapes; species Ruditapes philippinarum. The sequence continues at coordinate 37,809 of NW_026865302.1, forward strand.
TGGCACTAGTCCCATAACTCTGATTTGCTTTTTTGGATAATTTTGCCCCTTTTTCGACTTGGAAATTGTTAGTTAAGTTTTTGCGTGTAAGCTGGTATCTCCATTCACTACTGAAGGGAATGGATTGAAACTTCACACACTTGTTCTCTGTGATTATCTAAAATGATTGGCAAAAGTCCCATTATTTGTTGTTGTTTTTTTTTTGCATAAAATTTGGTTACTATGGCAACAAATATGCCTTAATTTGGCAAATATAACAATATTTGTCATTTCTAAAAAAGTAGTGAAAACATTTCTATGAAACTAAAAATATATGTTTCTGATCATCAACGTCATCATATGTGACAAGGTTTACAACTCTAGCACAAAAAATTTCAGAATTACCCCCTTGAACTTAGAATTTTCATGAAAAAAAAGATGATTTTTATAACTTCTTTATTTCATAATGTATCTACTATAAATTTCATATATATGTGTCTTATTTTTACTCATGTCATTGGGAGAAGGTTCAATACTCTAGCTTGACTATTTCCAGAATAAGGCCCCTCTTGAACTTAGATTTTTGTATTATGATCGCAGGTGATTAGGTTTATCATCAAAATACCTATTAAGGATTCCACTAAATGGAAATTCTAAATTCAATATTATTTTATTTTATTCAGGCTTTCTTTATATAACTTCCCCGTGGTGCAGGGGTAGGTGTGAGAGGTCTTTGGTTCAAATCCCAGTCGAGGACTCTTTTTTTTCTAATTTTTTCAGTTGAATTTTTTAAGGAAGTAGCCACGATATGCAAGGATAAAGTGTCTTAAAAAATGAGCATAAATGATTTTTGATGCAACTCTAGTCATGCAACTGTTGTAGTAAAACATCTACTTTAACACAGTCGCTGCATCTCAGTGCCCTGCAAGATGAATTTTAGTATATAAATTAAACTTATACAGGACAATACATACAGATAGATATACAGTACGATTTAGATTGCAATGATCAGAAAATACCACAGAGCTTGCAAACCTTTAATTTTTTCTAGAAATAATTATATTTTACTCAAACTTCTTCATTTCTTATAGCATTTCCTTCCAACTCCCACATCATAATAATATGACATGGGTTATAAATTTAGCGTCCATATTTCCGGAATTTTCTCCTGAAACTTTGAATTTTTCTGATTCATTCTTTAACTTTCTTATTTCTCCATGGATTTACTTAAAATTTAAAAAAAGACATTCATTATCAAGACCTACTTCACATGTGATTAGATATATAAAACATAGGTTTCCATGATTATTTTCATTTTAACTTGAAATTTCCTTGATTGTTAGCTCGACAATTCGCAGAATAATCAAGCTAATGCAGGTGTCGACTTCCCTGTGGTTAAGTATTTGCATGTAAGCTGGTACCTCCTAAACTAATGAAGGGAATGGATTGAAACTTCACACACTTGTTCTATGTGATTATCTTACATGATTGGCACAAGTCCCATAACGCTGATTTGCTTTTTTGCATAATTATGCCCTTTTTTCGGTTAGAAATTCTTGGTAAAGGTGTTGCTTGTAAGCTGGGTATAATCTCCATAACTACTGAAGGGTTTGTGCCATTCATAATAATAAAGCAGTGATTTATTCGATAAAACATTTTAATAGCAAGCCTTTGTACTTTTTCGGACAATTTTATGTATTCATGTAGGTAAGGATTATTATTATTATGAAACAACCTTGTGACAACTTTTCGAATAGTCGAGCGTTACTGTCCTCCAACAGTTCTTGTTCCTTTGAATTTTCTTCTTTGTTACTATAAATGGTATATTTTTATTTGCCCGAAAGAATTTCGAGCATATTATGTTATACCCCCTGGCGTCTGTCCGTCTCTCTGTCTGTCTATCTGTAAAAACCCAGAGGTACTTGTGTGACTTGAAGAACAATGGGTTACAGTAAATTAATCATTGTATCACTGTATATATGACATCATTGAAATTAAGGATTGTGTTGGCTTGTGAAATTGTTACACAATATTCATTTACAATGTAACTTCTCTTTGATCCTATTCAATCCGTTTTTACTTGTGTGTCTTTTTTTAAGTTACACGGTCAAAGGTGAAGGTCACTATCACCTTAAAACTGAAAACAGTTTCCGGAGCATAACTTAAGTTCTGTTTAACCCACAGTGTTCAAACTTCATAGGATGATTGTCCATTTTGGGTAGAAGACCCCTATTGATTTTGGGGTCACAAGGTAAAAGGTCAAGGTCAATTTTACCTTAAAACTGAAAACAGTTTCCAGGGCATAACTTAAGGTCTATTTGGCCCCCCCCACCCCCCCCCCCCCCCCCCCAATATTAAAATTTCATAGGATGATTGTCCATATTGGGTAGAAGACCCCTATTGATTTTGGGTCACAAGGTCAAAGGTCAAGGTCACTATTATTTTAAAACTGAAAACAGTTTCCAGAACATAACTTAATTTCTATAAGGTCCATAGTGTTCAAACTTCATAGGATGATTGTCCATATTGGGTAGAAGACCCCTATTGATTTTGGGGTCACAAGGTCAAAGTTCAAAATCGCTATTACCTCAAAACTGAAAACAGTTTCCAGAGTGTAACTTCAAGTTCCATTTGGCCAACAATATTCAAACTTTATCGGAGGATTGCTATTTGAAGGAGGTGATACTTTATTAAATTAATGTAATGTCTTACAAATGCTTCATCCTTACTAAAAAAATTCACTTTTGGGCATTATAATGCTTCCCGTAGCGGTGCTCTTGTTTATTATCTCACCTGTCACAAAGTGACAGGGTGAGCTTTTGTGATCGCTTTTCGTCCGGCGTCCGTCCGTCCGCCGTCCGTCCGTAAACTTTTTCTTTAAATGACATCTCCTCATAAACCGCTGAGCCAATTTCATCCAAACTTCACAGGAATGTTCCTTTGGTGGTTAAGTAACCTTTAAAAAATGTTCAAAGAATTTAATTCCATGCAGAACTCTGGTTGCCATGGCAACCGATAGAAAAAACTTAAAATATCTGCTTTTAAAAAACCCAAAGAGGTAGAGCTTAGATATTTGGCATGAAACATCTTCTAGTGAGTGTCTATCAAGTTTGTTCAAATAAAAGCCCTGGGGTCAAAATTGGCCCTGCCATGGGGGTCATTGATTTTCCCTATATGCATATAGTAAAAACTTAAAAAATCTTCTTTTAAAGAACCCAAAGAGCTAGAGCTAAGATATTTAGTATGAAACATGTTCTAATGGGTGTCTACCAAGTTTGTTCAAATAAATGCCCTTGGGTCAAAATTGGCCCTGCCCCAAGGGGTCATTGGTTTTTCCTATCTGCATAATATTATAGTAAAAACTTATAAAATCTTCCTTTAAAGAACCCAAAAGCTAAAGCTAAGGTATTTAGCATGAAACATGTTCTAATGGGTGTCTACCAAGTTTGTTCAAATAAAAGCCCTAGGGTCAAAATTGGCCCCGCCCAGGGGGTCATTGATTTTCCCTATATGCATATAGTAAAAACTTATAAAATCTTCTTTTAAAGAACCCAAAGAGCTAGAGCTAAGATATTTAGCATGAAACATCTTCTAATGAGTGTCTATCAAGTTTGTTCAAATAAAAGCCCTAGGGTCAAAATTGGCCCTGCCCCGGTGGTCATTGATTTTCCCTATATGCATATAGTAAAAACTTTAAATTAAAAATTCTTTGAAAAAACCAAATAGCTAGAGTTAAGATATTTAGCTTGAAACATCTTCTAGTGAGTGTCTACAAAGTTTTTTCAAATAAAAGCCCTTGGTTCAAAATTGGCCCTGCCCCGGGGGTCAATGATTTTATTTATGTGTAAAGCAAAAACTTATAAAATCTTCTTTGAAAAAACCCAAATAGCTAGAGTTAAGATATTTAGCATGAAACATCTTCCAGTTAGTGTCTTCAAAGTTTGTTCAAATAAAAGCCCTGGGGTCAAAACTGGCCCCTCCCTAGGGGTGTCATTGCTTTTAACTCTATGTGTAGTTAAAACTTAAAAAAACTTTTTTTTAAAAACTCAACGAGCTAGACCTTAGATGTTTAGCGCGGAATATCTTCTAATGGGTGTCTACCAAGTTTGTTCAAATAAAAGCCCTGGGGTTAAAACTGGCCCCGCTCTGGGGGCCTATATACAGGTGAGCGACTTCAGAGCCATCATGGCCCTCTTGTTTATTTTTTTCACATTTCTTTTTATGCCACCGCAGCATCTGCGATGCAGTGGCATATAGCGATTCACCTGTTTGTGTGTGTTTGTCTGTAATATAGATTATATAGTGAACTTCTTGTTAAAAACCACAAGTCCAATTTCAACCAAACTTACCAGGATTGATCCTTGGGTCAAGGGCTTCCAAAGTTGTTCAAAGAATTTCATTCCATGCAGAAATCTGGTTGCCATGGCAACCAAAAGGAATTATAAACATAAATTTAAAAAATTTTCTTGTAAGGACCCAAAAGGCCTAGAGCTTAGATATTTTGCATAAGGCATTTGGTAGACCTCTACAAAGATTGTTCAAATTATAGCCCTGGGGTCATAATCGGCCCCACCCCGGGGGTCATTGCTTTTCACTATATGTACATATAGTAAAAATTTAAAATACCTTCATGTAAAGACCCAAAAGGCCTAGAGCTTAGATATTTTGCATAAGACATTGTCTGGTAGACCCTTACCAAGATTGTTCAAATTATAGCCCTGGGGTCAAAATCGGCCTGGCCCCAGGGGTCATTGATTTTAACTATATGTACATATAGTAAAAACTTGAAATACCTTCTTGTAAAGACCCAAAAGGCTTAGTGCTTAGATACTTTGCATAAGACATTGCCTGGTAGACCCTTACCAAGATTATTCAATTTTTAGCCCTGGGGTCAAAATCGGCCCCTCCCCGGGGTCATTGATTTTCACTATATGTACATATATTAAAAATTTTAAATACCTTCTTGTAAAGACCCATAAGGCCTAGAGCTTAGATATTTTGCATAAGGCATTGTCTGGTAGACCTCTACCCAGATTGTACAAATTATAGCCCTGGGGTCAAAATTGGCCCCGCCCCCGGGGTCATTGGTTTTCCTTATATGTATTTAGTAAAAACTTAAAGTAAAAACTTTAAAAAAAAATTATAGCAAATGATAAATGCTAGAGGTTAGATATTTTGCATGAAACATTGTGTAGTGTACCTCTACCAAGGTTGTTCAGGTCAAAATTGCCCTGCCCTGGGGGTCATTGATTTTCAATATATACATATAGTAAAAAATCAAAAAATCTTATTGTCTGAAGGTACAAAGCTTAGAGCTTTAATATTTGTTAAATGATATCATATATAGGTACTTTACCAAAATTGTTCAAAATTTGCCTCTAGTGTCAAAATCTGCCCGCCCCGGGGGCCATATGTTTTCCTTATTTGTCATATATAGTAAAAACTTAAAAAATCATCTTCTCTAAATTTACACAGGCTAGAGTAAAGATATTTTGCATGAAACATTGTGTAGTAAACCTCTAGCAAGATTGTACAAATTATAGCCCTGGGGTCAAAATTGGCCCTACCCTAGGGGCCATTGATTTTCACTATGTACAAATAGTAAAAAGGTAAAAAATCTTCTGGTCTGAAGGTACAAGGCTTAGAGCTTTGATATTTGGTATATAATATCATCTATGGGTCCTCTACTAAAGTTGTTTTTATTATGCCCCTAGTGTTAAAATTGCCCTGCCCCAGAGGCGATAGTTTTCCTTATAATGTAAAAACTTGAAAAATCTTCTTCTCTGAATTGGCAAAGGCTAGAAGTTAAATATATGGCATGAGACTTTGCGAAGTAAACCTCTTCCAAGATTGTTCAAATCATAGCCCTGGGGTCAAAATTGGTTCTGCCTTGGGGGTCATTGATTTTCATTATGTACATTTAGTAAAAATAATTAAAAAATATTTTTGTCTGAAGGTAAAAGGCATCGAGCTTTGATGTTTGCTATATAATATCATCTATAGGTCCTCTACCAAAGTTGTTCAAATTTTTACCCTGGTGTCAAAATTGGCCCTGCCTAGGGACAGTGATTCTCATTATGTACACATAGTAAAAATAGAAATTAAAACAAATGTTTTCTGAATGGGAGAAAGCTACAGCTTAGATATTTGACTTGAAATGTTGTTTGGTGGACCTGTATCAAGATTGTTTTGAATTAAACCCTTGGGTCAAAATTTTGCCTTGCCCAAGGGGACAGTGACCTACTTTCTTGTCCTTTGATGTAGAGCAATGAAATGTTGACCATGTGCACAGTTTTAGTTGTAAAATTCAACTTTGATATCAGGTGACCTAGATGTTGATGATGTGCCCTACTTTCTTGTCCTTTGATGTACAGCTATGAAATTTGAACCATGTGCACAGATTAAGATGTAAAGTGAACTTTGTTGCACTTATTCAGTATCCCTCATGTACAGACTCAATCAAACCGAGTCTGCAATTCTTATGTACTATTGTTGTGATTAATGCTTCCGAGTGATCACTTTCTTTCCAGATTTTGATATCAGCTGACCTAGATTTTGACAAAGTGTCTTAATGTGTTGTCATTGATGTAGTCATGAAATTTAGGTTGTGTGAAATATTACATTTACCACAAAATTCACTAGACTCAAGTGCATTGATATATTCCTACTCTGATCTTTAATTGGATTAACAATAGATTTCACCACTAATCTGATAATAAGAAATAGATAGGTCATGGATCTATGCATTATGACAATCTTAAATTGTATAGAAACAAAAAAAATATGTTCCTTAGTAACACTACTATTTAGTGTTGTATTAATGCGGTGGCATAGCATTTTTCTCAAATACAACCTTGTTTGTGACTATAAATGGTGTCTTCTTAGATGTTTAACGATCTATCTTTAACGAACTGCGTGTTTGTGGGGAAGGATTGCTATTTTGTTTACAGTCTGTAGAAATACACATAGACAGTATAAGTCAAAATATATCCTTTATTGACAGTCCAAGAAATTATCTTTACAAATACAATGTATAATAAGACATGTTCTTAATTAAGAATTCTCAATACATGTGTATCAATATATAAAATTCATAGACAATTCATTTCAATATGATAACAATTATTTATTAAAATTAAGTTGGGGAAATAATTACTCACTTAGCATTATGAGAACATTTTGATAATTAAAATAGGTAACAGGTACCATGTCAACAAAATGTATATAATAAAATACTTAATTTACATTACAAAAATCAATGTTCAATGTATTCATGTGTTCCAAAAATATAAGTCAACCTATGAAAAATATGTTGTAAGTAAAACATAAAGTTACATTTAAACAAGTCAGAGACTAAAGTAAGTTTACAAAATTTCATTTCCTATTGATTTTAGAAAAAGAGTTAAAATATAAAATAAAGTTTAACATGAGTAAAAATATAAAATAAAGTTTAACATACCTGTAGAAATACACATAGACAGTATAAGTCAAAATATATCCTTTATTGACAGTCCAAGAAATTATGACTGTCTAACCTTAAACTGTCTATTTTATAGGTATGTTTTGGAATTGTTTGAAAAGTAGAATTAATTTATAAATGGGTTTTCACTTTGAAGTTATAAATGTCAAAAACTAAGAAGGAAATAAAGCTGTGATATTTTACTCAACTATTATTCTGTATTTGTTTGTATTTACTCTATAAAAAACAGTCCATCTGTTAAACAAAGAAAAGTGCTAAAAAGACCTAAAGTGCTTCCTAGGCTTAAGCAAAATGTGTTAAGAATGATGGTTTCTATCCCAAAGTTTGAAGAAGTAATTACTGTAAAAATACATGTTATTTTAAGGTTTTAAATTTGAAAATACAAACAAGTAAAATATAGATACAAAAATGTACAAAAATATGCATTATGTAATATAAAAATATAACTCATATTTGGGGTTCCTTATAATTCCCCTCGGCTTCGAGAACTTTTACCCCAAAGTTTGAACGAAGTAAGGTATGAACGTTTTTTAGGCAAAAGTATTTAATCATAATGCTTTTTAAATTAAATACAAAGAATAAAAAGTGAAAGTCATATTACAAATATATGAGTTTACAAAAATAAAAAGAATATACATCAATATACAACAGTGAGAGTCAACGCTAAATAATAACTGTCCTGGTGGTACCTACTGATGTCTAATTGGTATGAGTAGGTTGTGTTTTTGGTAAAAGTAAACATAGAATGGTTTTGTAAAAATATTTTGTAGTTTGTTTGCTAAGGTCATACTAAGAGGAATTGCTGAAGAAACATAAAGAATTGTTTCAGACTGTTTGTCCACTATAGAGAAGCCAGGCCAACATACAGTTAACTTGCATGACAGACAATGCTTTTCATGTTAAAATCAGATACTGAAGCAGGGACATTAATATGGTAACTAGATGGGCACCTGGGCAACCGAATAATGTCAAGTAGAACACAGTCATCATTGTTTGAGATCTCTAGACACACTGTAGAGTTTTTACTTTTACAATTCTTTTTAAACAAGTAGATAGCAATCAAAATAAGTATTAGAAGAAGCAAAACAAAATTTGAATGTTCCCATTTTAAGTCCAAGGACAGAGACTGACTGAGCTGTGGAGCTGCAGTTTTTGGTTTGTAAATAAAACTAGGAACTGTAGATGGCAGCCCTTTGACTTGTTGCACCTGTTGTATAATTTAAATAAAGCCGTGCTTAGTTTCCTTACTCTATAGAATGTATATAAGAGTAAGATTGTCAAAAATACAGTTACATTTATAGTATATAACAACAGTATTTCATTTGCAAAGGGGAAAATATATGGCATAGCAATATCTAATGGGTATTCAATTTTAAAACTTTGGTACCAAAAGTCACTTGCAATGAACACAGGGTTTTCTTTCTTAAAGAGAATTCCATGATTAAGCCGTTTCACATTTTCTGTTCTTTCACTTAAATAAATCAGACCAAACATGACCATTATGCACATTAGTACACACCTCAGAATAGAGACACTGACGGAGAAATCTGATAAAAATTCTAGTAAGAGTTAGCACTATTGAGACAACAGAGAAGAGTTTGTTGTAGGTATCACAGTTTCTGTTTCTTCACTTAAATCAAACAATCACATTAGTACACACATCAGAATATAGCCATCACTGAACTCAGAAAGTAAGGGGAAATCTGATAAAATTCTAGTAGTGAACCAAGAGAAGAGGTAGACAACAAAGAAAGAAGAATTTTGTTGTAGGATTCACTACTTAAATTTTATATACAATTAAGATCAAAGTTTGGAAAGATAGTTTATTGCGCATGAGTTGTGAGTGACTTCATTCATCAGTATAATCCTATCTATTTGTTAACAGATCTAGTGAAATATTTTGGTTTGTGCCTCTTTCTTCTCTTTCCCTGTTTTGTGTGAGTTTTCAGATATTCTGAAATCATATAAGTGTTAACTAGGTGTTCCGCAAGCCAGCGGCGAGACCTGTTTACAAAGTGAATACAGTTCCATTGAGTTCCATTATAACAAACTCCTAATATTTTAACATACTTGGAAAGAGCATCCATTTTTCCAGCTTTATTTAAAATCATTGATGCAGGTGGTTGCCTATTTTGTTTAGACGTTGGCCAGCTCATTTTCTGCAGATGCTCAGCGACCTTCTGTTGAATAGTAATGTAAGTCATACCATCCTGCTTTTATGAATCAGTCAGCAACATCTAAGTTGTCTGATTATTATTTGGCTGTAGATCTCGAGAATGTAAAATTCAACACTGGATCAGAATTGCTTTCTTCAGACAAGACGGTATCTTCGTGGTCACTCAGCGCCAAGTTTGATTCTTATGGATCTTCTGAGGTCCCTTCGTTTCCGTTGTCTGTAGATAATAGCGTTTCAGGTGTTGACATTACCCGGATTCTCCACTAATCTTTAACGATCTATCTTTAACGAACTGCGTGTTTGTGGGGAAGGATTGCTATTTTGTTTACAGTCTGTAGAAATACACATAGACAGTATAAGTCAAAATATATCCTTTATTGACAGTCCAAGAAATTATCTTTACAAATACAATGTATAATAAGACATGTTCTTAATTAAGAATTCTCAATACATGTGTATCAATATATAAAATTCATAGACAATTTATTTCAATATGATAACAATTATTTATTAAAATTAAGTTGGGGAAATAATTACTCACTTAGCATTATGAGAACATTTTGATAATTAAAATAGGTAACAGGTACCATGTCAACAAAATGTATATAATAAAATACTTAATTAACATTACAAAAATCAATGTTCAATGTATTCATGTGTTCCAAAAATATAAGTCAAACTATGAAAAATATGTTGTAAGTAAAACATAAAGTAACATTTAAACAAGTCAGAGACTAAAGTAAGTTTACAAAATTTCATTTCCTATTGATTTTAGAAAAAGAGTTAAAATATAAAATAAAGTTTAACATGAGTTAAAATATAAAATAAAGTTTAACATACCTGTAGAAATACACATAGACAGTATAAGTCAAAATATATCCTTTATTGACAGTCCAAGAAATTATGACTGTCTAACCTTAAACTGTCTATTTTATAGGTATGTTTTGGAATTGTTTGAAAAGTAGAATTAATTTATTAATGGGTTTTCACTTTGAAGTTATAAATGTCAAAAACTAAGAAGGAAACAAAGCTGTGATATTTTACTCAACTATTATTCTGTATTTGTTTGTATTTACTCTATAAAAAACAGTCCATCTGTTAAACAAAGAAAAGTGCTAAAAAGACCTAAAGTGCTTCCTAGGCTTAAGCAAAATGTGTTAAGAATGATGGTTTCTATCCCAAAGTTTGAAGAAGTAATTACTGTAAAAATACATGTTATTTTAAGGTTTTAAATTTGAAAATACAAACAAGTAAAATATAGATACAAAAATGTACAAAAATATGCATTATGTAATATAAAAATATAACTCATATTTGGGGTTCCTTATAATTCCCCTCGGCTTCGAGAACTTTGACCCCAAAGTTTGAACGAAGTAAGGTATGAAAGTTTTTTAGGCAAAAGTATTTAAACATAATGCTTTTTAAATTAAATACAAAGAATAAAAAGTGAAAGTCATATTACAAATATATGAGTTTACAAAAATAAAAAGAATATACATCAATATACAACAGTGAGAGTCAACGCTAAATAATAACTGTCCTGGTGGTACCTACTGATGTCTAATTGGTATGAGTAGGTTGTGTTTTTGGTAAAAGTAAACATAGAATGGTTTTGTAAAAATATTTTGTAGTTTGTTTGCTAAGGTCATACTAAGAGGAATTGCTGAAGAAACATAAAGAATTGTTTCAGACTGTTTGTCCACTATAGAGAAGCCAGGCCAACATACAGTTAACTTGCATGACAGACAATGCTTTTCAATGTTAAAATCAGATACTGAAGCAGGGACATTGATATGGTAACTAGATGGGCACCTGGGCAACCGAATAATGTCAAGTAGAACACAGTCATCATTGTTTGAGATCTCTAGACACACTGTAGAGTTTTTACTTTTACAATTCTTTTTAAACAAGTAGATAGCAATCAAAATAAGTATGAGAAGAAGCAAAACAAAATTTGAATGTTCCCATTTTAAGTCCAAGGACAGAGACTGACTGAGCTGTGGAGCTGCAGTTTTTGGTTTGTAAATAAAACTAGGAAGTGTAGATGGCAGCCCTTTGACTTGTTGCACCTGTTGTATAATTAATAAAGCCGTGCTTAGTTTCCTTACTCTATGGAATGTATATAAGAGTAAGATTGTCAAAAATACAGTTACATTTATAGTAAATAACAACAATTCTTCATTTGCAAATGGAATAATATATGGCATAGCAATATCTAATGGGTATTCAACCTCAAAACTTTGGTACCAAAAGTCACTTGCAATGAACACAGGGTTTTCTTTCTTAAAGAGAATTCCGTGATTAAGCCGTTTCACCGTTTCTGTTCTTTCACGTAAATAAATCAGATCGAACATGACCATTATGCACTAAGTAAACACCTCAGAATAGAGACACTGAAGGAGAAATTTAGCACTATTGAGACAACAGAGAAGAGTTTTGTTGTAGATATTACAGTTTCTGTTCCTTCTCTTAAATCAATCCATCACATTAGTACACACATCAGAATAGAGCCATCACTGAACCCAGAAAGTAAGGAGAAATTTGATAAAATTCTAGTAGTGAACCAAGAGAAGAGGTAGACAACAAAGAAAGAAGAATTTTGTTGTAGGATTCACTACTTAAATCTTATATACAATTAAGATCAAAGTTTGGAAAGATAGTTTATTGCGCATGAGTTGTGAGTGACTTCATTCATCAGTATAATCCTATCTATTAGTTAACAGATCTAGTGAAATATTTTGGTTTGTGTCTTTTTCTTCTCTTTCCCTGTTTTGTGTGAGTTTTCAGATATTCTGAAATCACATTATTGTTTACTAGGTGTTCCGCAAGCCAGCGGCGAGACCCGTTTATGAAGTGAATGCGGTACCATTGAGTCCCATCATAACTAGCCCCTATTATTTTTACTTTATCAGAAAGAGCTTCCATTTTTTCAGCCTCAGTTAAAATGAGTGATGCAGGTGGTTGCCTATTTTGTTTAGACGTTGGCCAGCTCATTTTCTGCAGATGCTCAGCGACCTTCTGTTGAATAGTAATGTAAGTCATACCATCCTGCTTTTATGAATCAGTCAGCAACATCTAAGTTGTCTGATTATTATTTGGCTGTAGATCTCGAGAATGTAAAATTCAACACTGGATCAGAATTGCTTTCTCAGACAAGACGGTATCTTCGTGGTCACTCAGCGCCAAGTTTGATTCTTATGGATCTTCTGAGGTCCCTTCGTTTCCGTTGTCTGTAGATAATAGCGTTTCAGGTGTTGACATTACCCGGATTCTCCACTAATCTTTAACGATCTATCTTTAACGAACTGCGTGTTTGTGGGGAAGGATTGCTATTTTGTTTACAGTCTGTAGAAATACACATAGACAGTATAAGTCAAAATATATCCTTTATTGACAGTCCAAGAAATTATCTTTACAAATACAATGTATAATAAGACATGTTCTTAATTAAGAATTCTCAATACATGTGTATCAATATATAAAATTCATAGACAATTTATTTCAATATGATAACAATTATTTATTAAAATTAAGTTGGGGAAATAATTACTCACTTAGCATTATGAGAACATTTTGATAATTAAAATAGGTAACAGGTACATGTCAACAAAATGTATATAATAAAATACTTAATTTACATTACAAAAATCAATGTTCAATGTATTCATGTGTTCCAAAAATATAAGTCAACCTATGAAAAATATGTTGTAAGTAAAACATAAAGTTACATTTAAACAAGTCAGAGACTAAAGTAAGTTTACAAAATTTCATTTCCTATTGATTTTAGAAAAAGAGTTAAAATATAAAATAAAGTTTAACATGAGTAAAAATATAAAATAAAGTTTAACATACCTGTAGAAATACACATAGACAGTATAAGTCAAAATATATCCTTTATTGACAGTCCAAGAAATTATGACTGTCTAACCTTAAACTGTCTATTTTATAGGTATGTTTTGGAATTGTTTGAAAAGTAGAATTAATTTATAAATGGGTTTTCACTTTGAAGTTATAAATGTCAAAAACTAAGAAGGAAATAAAGCTGTGATATTTTACTCAACTATTATTCTGTATTTGTTTGTATTTACTCTATAAAAAACAGTCCATCTGTTAAACAAAGAAAAGTGCTAAAAAGACCTAAAGTGCTTCCTAGGCTTAAGCAAAATGTGTTAAGAATGATGGTTTCTATCCCAAAGTTTGAAGAAGTAATTACTGTAAAAATACATGTTTATTTTAAGGTTTTAAATTTGAAAATACAAACAAGTAAAATATAGATACAAAAATGTACAAAAATATGCATTATGTAATATAAAAATATAACTCATATTTGGGGTTCCTTATAATTCCCCTCGGCTTCGAGAACTTTGACCCCAAAGTTTGAACGAAGTAAGGTATGAAAGTTTTTTAGGCAAAAGTATTTAAACATAATGCTTTTTAAATTAAATACAAAGAATAAAAAGTGAAAGTCATATTACAAATATATGAGTTTACAAAAATAAAAAGAATATACATCAATATACAACAGTGAGAGTCAACGCTAAATAATAACTGTCCTGGTGGTACCTACTGATGTCTAATTGGTATGAGTAGGTTGTGTTTTTGGTAAAAGTAAACATAGAATGGTTTTGTAAAAATATTTTGTAGTTTGTTTGCTAAGGTCATACTAAGAGGAATTGCTGAAGAAACATAAAGAATTGTTTCAGACTGTTTGTCCACTATAGAGAAGCCAGGCCAACATACAGTTAACTTGCATGACAGACAATGCTTTTCATGTTAAAATCAGATACTGAAGCAGGGACATTAATATGGTAACTAGATGGGCACCTGGGCAACCGAATAATGTCAAGTAGAACACAGTCATCATTGTTTGAGATCTCTAGACACACTGTAGAGTTTTTACTTTTACAATTCTTTTTAAACAAGTAGATAGCAATCAAAATAAGTATTAGAAGAAGCAAAACAAAATTTGAATGTTCCCATTTTAAGTCCAAGGACAGAGACTGACTGAGCTGTGGAGCTGCAGTTTTTGGTTTGTAAATAAAACTAGGAACTGTAGATGGCAGCCCTTTGACTTGTTGCACCTGTTGTATAATTAATAAAGCCGTGCTTAGTTTCCTTACTCTATAGAATGTATATAAGAGTAAGATTGTCAAAAATACAGTTACATTTATAGTATATAACAACAGTATTTCATTTGCAAAGGGGAAAATATATGGCATAGCAATATCTAATGGGTATTCAATTTTAAAACTTTGGTACCAAAAGTCACTTGCAATGAACACAGGGTTTTCTTTCTTAAAGAGAATTCCATGATTAAGCCGTTTCACATTTTCTGTTCTTTCACTTAAATAAATCAGACCAAACATGACCATTATGCACATTAGTACACACCTCAGAATAGAGACACTGAAGGAGAAATCTGATAAAAATTCTAGTAAGAGTTAGCACTATTGAGACAACAGAGAAGAGTTTGTTGTAGGTATCACAGTTTCTGTTTCTTCACTTAAATCAAACAATCACATTAGTACACACATCAGAATATAGCCATCACTGAACTCAGAAAGTAAGGGGAAATCTGATAAAATTCTAGTAGTGAACCAAGAGAAGAGTTAGACAACAAAGAAAGAAGAATTTTGTTGTAGGATTCACTACTTAAATTTTATATACAATAAAGATCAAAGTTGAGAAAGATAGTTTTGGCGCCAGAGTTGTGAGTGACTTCATTCATCAGTATAATCCTATCTATTTGTTAACAGATCTAGTGAAATATTATGGTTTGTGCCTCTTTCTTCTCTTTCCCTGTTTTGTGTGAGTTTTCAGATATTCTGAAATCATATAAGTGTTAACTAGGTGTTCCGCAAGCCAGCGGCGAGACCTGTTTACAAAGTGAATACAGTTCCATTGAGTTCCATTATAACAAACTCCTAATATTTTAACATACTTGGAAAGAGCATCCATTTTTCCAGCTTTATTTAAAATCATTGATGCAGGTGGTTGCCTATTTTGTTTAGACGTTGGCCAGCTCATTTTCTGCAGATGCTCAGCGACCTTCTGTTGAATAGTAATGTAAGTCATACCATCCTGCTTTTATGAATCAGTCAGCAACATCTAAGTTGTCTGATTATTATTTGGCTGTAGATCTCGAGAATGTAAAATTCAACACTGGATCAGAATTGCTTTCTTCAGACAAGACGGTATCTTCGTGGTCACTCAGCGCCAAGTTTGATTCTTATGGATCTTCTGAGGTCCCTTCGTTTCCGTTGTCTGTAGATAATAGCGTTTCAGGTGTTGACATTACCCGGATTCTCCACTAATCTTTAACGATCTATCTTTAACGAACTGCGTGTTTGTGGGGAAGGATTGCTATTTTGTTTACAGTCTGTAGAAATACACATAGACAGTATAAGTCAAAATATATCCTTTATTGACAGTCCAAGAAATTATGACTGTCTATTTTATAGGTATGTTTTGGAATTGTTTGAAAAGTAGAATTAATTTATAAATGGGTTTACACTTTGAAGTTATAAATGTCAAAAACTAAGAAGGAAATAAAGCTGTGATATTTTACTCAACTATTATTCTGTATTTGTTTGTATTTACTCTATAAAAAACAGTCCATCTGTTAAACAAAGAAAAGTGCTAAAAAGACCTAAAGTGCTTCCTAGGCTTAAGCAAAATGTGTTAAGAATGATGGTTTCTATCCCAAAGTTTGAAGAAGTAATTACTGTAAAAAATACATGTTATTTTAAGGTTTTAAATTTGAAAATACAAACAAGTAAAATATAGATACAAAAATGTACAAAAATATGCATTATGTAATATAAAAATATAACTCATA
The DNA here is from genome assembly GCF_026571515.1 of Ruditapes philippinarum. Taxonomy (NCBI): domain Eukaryota; kingdom Metazoa; phylum Mollusca; class Bivalvia; order Venerida; family Veneridae; genus Ruditapes; species Ruditapes philippinarum. Next base: position 54,282 of record NW_026865302.1, read on the forward strand.
TTTGGGGTTCCTTATAATTGGTTAATCTTGCGATAATTGTTCTTTGTTACACTCACATCATGTATGAAAATGTTCATAAGTCTAGCATCTTTATTTCAAGAGTTATCTCCTCTTAGTTCAAGAATTTTACTATTAAAAATGTTATATTCTGGTAACAACCAGGGATGTTTAAAGATTTATCCTCAGGGTCTCAGTCAGTTGGTCTGTCTATCCGTTTCTAAAAACTGTTTCTTGAGATCACTTTTAAAGACATTGGAACTTTTATAACAAATTTACTTAAAATATTGAAAAGTTGAAACATCAGTCATACATATTCATCCTGACAAAATTGGATCTTTTGATTATCTGTTCTATAAACATAATAAGGGACACTTCACATATTACTTAGATACAGACAATTTAAGAACTCAAAAGATTTAAGTTTATTCATGTCATTCATTCATTCATTCAGTGACATAATTAAGTGACCAATGGCCCTTCAGAATGTTGCTGGGGTTCTAACGGGTAGGGGACTTCTTGATTGCTTGCAATTCTATGATGATTGCTTGTTTACATAATATTTCAAGAAAGGTTCTTGTAATACACTTAAATTTTGTAATCATGGAATATATCCTACAAAAAAGTAACTCTGTTTTTTCTGTTGATTTTATGAAGATAATATCTCAGGGTAGGTAATAATACACAGAAATAATGTAAATATAGAATATTTGGTACCAGATATCAGTGATCTCATTCATGCATCTTAGGTAGTATTGTGTTTCAAGACTGTGTTCATTTTTAGCTCACCAGAGCCGAAGGCTCAGGGTGAGCTATTAGTATCAAAGGGGGATGCTCTGGCGTCTGTCGTCATGCGTCAACAATCGTCTTCTTCTCTGAAACAACTAAGCAGATTTACTTCATATTTGGTCTGTAGCATCCTTGTGACAGCCACACTTGAATTTGCTCATGTCATTTCAATTGGCCCCTTTTAGGGGTCAGCAGAGCTAAAAATAGAAAAACCTTTAAACATCTTCTTCTACAGAACTAGTGGTTGGATGATCACCAAACTTTGTCTGTAGCATTCTTGGGTAGTCTTTAATCAAGTTTGCTCATATTAATTTGATTGGCCCCTTTTAGGGGTCTCTTAAGGGCTAACAATAGAAAAACCTTTAAATTTCTATTTCTACAGAACTAATTGATGGATGATCACCAAACTTTGTCTGTAGCATTCCTAGGTAGTCTTTTATCAAGTTAGCTAATATTATTTTGATTTGCCCCTTTTAGGGGTGAGTCTCTAGGGCTAAAAATAGAAAAAACCTTTAAACATCTTCTCCTACAGAACTAATTGATGGATGATCACCAAACTTTGTCTGTAGCATTCTCAGGTAGTCTTTTATCAAGTTTGTTAATATTATTTTGATTGGCCCCTTTTAGTGGCCGCAAAAGCTTAAAATAGAAATACCTTTAAATGTCTATTTGTACAGAACTCTTTGATGGAAGATCACCAAACTTTGTCTGTACCATTCTTGGGTAGTCTTTTATCAAGTAAGCTCATATTAATTTGATTAGCCCCTTTTAGGGGTCTCTATAGCTAAAAATAGAAATATTGTTAAATGTCTATTTCTAGAGAACCAATTGATGGATGGTCACCAAACTTTGTAGTATTCTTAGGTAGTCTTTTATCAAGTTTGGTCATATGTCAATTTGATTGGTCCCTTTTAGGGGCCGCTAAAATTAAAAGAAGGTATACATTTAAACGTCTATTGCTACAGAACTAATTGATGGATGATCACCAAACTTTGTCTGTAGCATTATTGGGTAGTTTTTTATTAAGTTTGCTGATATTAACTTGATTAGCCCCTTTTAGGGGGCGCTAAAATTAAAAATAGAAATACGTTTAAACATCTCCTACAGAAATAATTAATTGATGATCACCAAACTTTTTCTGTAGCATTCTTGGGTAATCTTTTATCAAGTTTACTCATATTAATTTGATTGGCCCCTTTCAGGGGCCTCTAAAGCTAAAAATAGAAAAACCTTTAAACATCTTCTTCAGAACCAATTGATGGATGATCATCAAACTTTGTCTGTAGCATTCTTGGGTAGTCTTTTATCAAGTTTGCTTATATGAATTTTATTAGCCCCTTTTAGGGGTCACTAAAGATAAAAATAGAAAAAACCTTCGAACATCATTTCTTACTGAAATATTTGATAGATGATCACCAAACTTTATAGTATTCTTAGGTTGTCTTTAATCAAGTTTGCTCATATTAATTTGATTAGTCCCGTTTAAGCTAAAGCTTAAATACCCCAGGTTTCTGGTGATTAAAAGTTTTCTTCTTTAAGAAAGTATAATGTTATAGTATAACTGTCCTCTCTTGTAACATGTCAGTGTTGTGTTTCAGAACTGTAATTCTTCACAAAGATATAGCCTCTAAAAATATTGTGTTGGATGATATGTTTAATGCCCGCCTTATTGACTTTGGGTTAGCAAGAGAAAAAGATGATAAATCAAGTAAAACTGGTGGAAGTTTATTTTACTTACATCCTAAATTTGGAGAATCAAGTGCAAACGAGAGCTGGGATTATTACAGTTTTGCTGTCAGTAAGTATATGATTATAACTTGACAGACACATATTTAGCCTAAGTTTTGCATATAAGGGGTGTCATATTTTAATGGGTTTGGTCGTTTTGGCATATAGCAATTCACCTGTGTGTGTGTTTGTTTGTGTGTGTGTGTGTGTGTGTGTGTGTGTGTGTGTGTGTGTGTGTGTGTGTGTGTGTGTGTGTGTGTTCTATAGATTATATAGTGAATTTAAAAATCTTGTGAAAAACCACAAGTCCAAATTCAACCAAACTTGGCAGGATTGATCCTTGGGCGAACAGCTTCCAAAGTTGTTCAAAGAATTTCATTCCATGCTGAAATCTGGTTGCTATGGCAACTAAAAGGAATTATAAGAATAAATTTAAAAAATCTTTTTGTAAAGACCCAAAAGGCCTAGAGCTTAGATATTTTGCATAAGGCATTGTCTGGTAGACCTCTACCAAGATTGTTCAAATTACAGCCCTGGGGTCAAAATCGGCCCCGCCCCGGGGGTCATTGATTTTCACTATATTTACATATAGTAAAAACTTAAAATACCTTCTTGTAAAGACCCAAAAGGCCTTGAGCTTAGATATTTTGCATAAGGCATTGTCTGGTAGACCTCTACCCAGATTGTTCAAATTATAGCCCTGAGGACAAAATTGCCCCAGCCCAGTGGGTCATTGATTTTAAATATATAAATAAAGTAAAAAATAAAAAAATCTTATTGTCTGAAGGTACAAGGCTTAGAGCTTTAATATTTGTTAAATGATATCATCTATAGGTACTCTACCAAAGTTGTTCAAATTTTGCCTTTAGTGTCAAAAGGGGCCTAAGATTTTCCTTATATGTGTATAGTAAAAAACTTAAAAAATCATCTTCTCTAAATTTACAAAGGCTAGAGTTAAGATATTTTGCATGAAACATTGTGTAGTGAACCTCTAGCAAGATTGTACAAATTATAGCCCTGGGGACAAAATTGGCCCCACCCCCAGGGGTCATTGATTTTCACTATGTACATATATAGTAAAAAAATAAAAATCTTCTTGTCTGAAGGTACAAGGCTTAGAGCTTTGATATTTGGTATATAATATCATCTATAGGTCCTCTACTAAAGTTGTTTTAATTATGCCCCTAGTGTTAAAATTGCCCTGCCCTAGAGGCAATAGTTTTCCTTATATGTGTAAAGTAAAAACTTGAAAAATCTTCTTCTATGAATTGACAATGGCTAGAAGTTAAATATATGGCATGAGACTTTGAGAAGTGTACCCTTACCAAGATTGTTCAAATTATAGCCCAGGGGGTCAAAATTGGTCCCGACCCGGGGGTCATTGATTTTCATTATGTACATATACTAAAAAAATAAAAAAATATTTTTGTTTGAAGGTACAAGGCATAGAGCTTTGATGTTTGCTATATAATATCATCTATATCTGTCCTCTACCAAAGTTGTTCAAATTTTTCCCCTGGTGTCAAAATTGGCCCTGCCCAGGGGCAGTGATTCTCATTATGTACACATAGTTAAACAGAAAATAAAACAAATGTTTTCTGAATGGGAGAAAGCTACAGCTTAGATATTTGACTTGAAATGTTGTTTGGTGGACCAGTATCAAGATTGTTTTTAATTAAACCCTTGGGTCAAAATTTTGCCTTGCCCAAGGGGACAGTGACCTACTTTTTTGTCCTTTGATGTAGAGCAATGAAATTTTGACCATGTGCACAGTTTTAGTTGTAAAATTGAACTTAGATATCAGGTGACCTAGATTTTGATGATGTGACCTTCTATCTTGTCCTTTGATGTACAGCTATGAAATTTGAACCATGTGCACAGATAAAGATGTAAAGTGAACTTTGATATCAGCTGACCTAGATTTTGACAAAGTGTTTTTCTGTGTTGTCCTTTGATGTAGTCATGAAATTTAGGCTGTGTGAAATATGACCTTCACCTCCAATATTAATTTCACTTAACTCAAATGCATTGATATATTCCTACTCTGATCTTTTATCGAGTTAACAATAGATTTAACCACTAATCTGATAATAAGAATTAAGATAGGTCAGGGATCTATGCATTATGACAATCTTCAATTGTATAGAAACAAAAAAACAATCTGTTCCTACACTGTATTAATGCGATGGCAATAGCATTTTTCAAAAATTGCAATCTTGCTTTTAGCCTAAAACCGGTTAGAAAATTTCAGTGACCGCTAACCAAAGTTAGCTTAAAACCTTAGAAATTTAAAATTGAATTTTAAACATTACAATATTTTGTTAGCTAAACCAGAGCCGAAGGCTCAGGGTGAGCTATTAGTATCAGAGGGGGATGCTCCGGGGTCTGTCGGTCATGCGTCAACAATCGTCTTCTTCTCTTAACTACTAAAAGCAGATTTACTTCAAAATTTGGTCTGTAGCATCCTTGCGACAGTCCACACTGGAATTTGCTCATGTCATTCCAATTGGCCCCTTTTAGGGGTCAGCAGAGCTAAAAATAGAAAAACCTTTAAACATCTTCTACAGAACAAATTGATGGATGATCACCAATTTTTGTCTGTAGCATTCTTGTGTAGTCTTTTATCAAGTTTGCTCATATTAATTTGATTAGCCCCTTTTAGGGGTCTCTAGGGCTAAAAATAGAAAATCCTTTAAAGGTCTATTTCTACAGAACTAATTGATGGATGATCATGAAACTTTGTCTGTAGCATTCTTAGGTAGTCTTTTATCAAGTTTGCTCATATTATTTTGATTGGCCCCTTTTAGGGGCCTCTAAAGCTAAAAAAAGAAATATAGTTAAATGCCTATATCTAGAGAACTAATTGATGGATGATCACCAAACTTTGTCTGTAGCATTCTTGGGTAGCTTTTTATCAAGTTTGCTAATATTATTTTGATTGGCCCCTTTTAAAGGCCGCAAAAGCTAAAAATAGAAATACCTTTAAATGTCTATTTCTGCAGAACTAATTGATGGATGATCACTAAACTTTGTCTGTAGCATTCTTGGGTAGTCTTATATCAAGAAAGCCCATATTAATTTGATTAGCCCCTTTTATGGGTCTCTATAGCTAAAAGTAGAAAAATCTTAAGATATCTTCTTCTTCAGAACTAATTGGGGCCGCTTAAGATGAAAAAATAGAAATACCTTTAAATGTCTTTTTCTGCACAACTAATGGATAGATGATCACCAGACTTTGTCAGTAGAATTGTTGGGTAGACTTTTATCAAGTTTGCTCATATTATTTTGATTGGCCACTTTTAGGGGCCGCTAAAATTAAACACAGATATACATTTAAACGTCTATTGCTACAGAACTAATTGATGAATGATTACCAAACTTTCTCTGTAGCATTTTTGGGTAATCTTTTATCAAGTTTGCTCACATAAATTTGATTGGCCCCCTTGTAGGGGCCTCTAAAGCTAAAAATAAAAAAAAAAAACTTTAAACATCTTCTACTTCAGAACCAATTGATGGATGATCACCAAACTTTGTCTGTAGCATTATTGGCTAGTCTTTTATCAAGTTTGCTCAAATTAATTGGATTAGCCCCTTTTAGGGGCCGCTAAAATTAAAAATAGAAATACGTTTAAACATCTTCTCTTACAGAACTAATTAATGGATGATCACCAAACTTTGTCTGTAGCATTTTTGGGTAAATTTTTATCAATTTTGCTCACATTAATTTGATAGACCCCTTTTAGGGGCCGCTAAAGCTAAAAATAGAAAAACATTTAAACATCTTCTACTTCAGAACCAATTGATGGATGATCACCAAACTTTGTCTGTAGAATTCTTGGGTACTCTTTTATCAAGTTTGCTTATATTAATTTGATTAGCCCCTTTTAAGGGTTACTAAAGCTTAAAATAGAAAAAAAAACCTTCGAACATCATTTTCTATTGAAATAATTGATAGATGATCACCAAACTTTGTAGCATTCTTAGGTAGTCTTTATCAAGTTTGCTCATATTAATTTGATTACCCCGTTAAAGCTAAAGCTTAAATGCCCCAGGTCATAGCATATCTTCAAATTATTGTTTAAACATGTTCTATGCTCAAATTTAATATAAGAATATATTGACATTCCAACACTGAAAAGCAGTTGTTTCAAGTGAGCGACTCAGGGCCATCATGGCCCTCTTGTTTTTTTATGTCAAGATATGACATTTAGTTTTTAAATCTATTTTTTATGCTCCCCGAAAAATTTCGGGGGAGCATAATTATAGTCGCCGGGTTGTCCGTCCGTCTGTGCAAACCTAGAGGTACTTGTGTGACTTGGAGAACAATGGGTAACAGTAAATTCTCTTTGATCTTTTTCATTCCGTTTTTACTTGTGTGTCTTTTTTTAAACCTTGTGTGACTAAAAATGACTAAAAAGATCAAAGGAAAAGTCACATAAATACCAATTCGTAAGTATTTAGTCCGTCCTTACGTGCCAAATTCGTGTCTGGCCCATAACTTTGTTATTTGAAGTTGGATTTTATAACTATTTCACAAAAATGATCACCATATTGAGACGACGTGTCACACGCAGCATTTGGGTCGCTACCTTGAAGGTCAATATCACAGCATGACCTTGCAGCAAAATCGTGTCCGGCTCATAACTTCGTTATTTGAAGTCACATTTTACAATAATTTCACAGAAATGATCACCATATTGAGACGACGTGTCATGCGCAACATTTTGGTTGTTTTTCTTTTTGAATTTTGTCTGTGACATAACTCTGACACGACAAGAGGTATACCTTCATGTGTCCAAAACCTATTCGCAGAGCATCACCCGGTTCAACCGGCTCTTATTAATTTATTCCAAAATTGCATAATTGAATGGCCATCATGTCACTCACTGTTCCCAGGCCCTTACGAGTATATCTTGGGTTCTAACCAGAAGGGGACTTTTATATTGCTTGCCATACAATGATAATTGCTTGTCATACATGACCAATTTGTTTTTGTTGGAAAAAACAAAAGTTGCTGCATTAACTTTTTGCCATGTAACTCTTCTTTAAAGAAGTGTTAAATGTTTGTAATTAAGCCTTTTTTACTTTTTAAATGAACAGTTGTGAGAGAAATGATTGCCAAATTTGGACCAGAAGGCGATGGAACAACACACTTGAAGAAAATGACAGCCAAAAAAGTCACAGATAATGTGATTGTAAGAAAAATCTCATATCTTGCAAAAAATATCTCTATTGTAACTTTTTTTGTAGCCCACCTGTCACAAGGTGACATGGTGAGTTTTTGTGATCGCTTTTTGTACGTCGTCATCCGTCCATCCTCCGTCTGTCTGTAAACTTTTACTTTAAACGACATCTCCTCATAAACCACCAGGGCAATTCCATCCAAACTTCACTGGAATGTTCCTTTGGTAGTGACTAGTCAACTTTAGATATTGTTCAAAGAATTTAATTCAATGTAGAACTCTGGTTGCCATGGCAACCGAAAGAAAAAACTTAAAAAATCTTCTTTAAAAAAAAACTAAAGATCTAGAGCTTAAATATTTGGCATGAATCATTGTCTAGTCAGTGTCTACCAAGTTTGTTTAAATAAAAGCTCTGGGGTCAAAATGGGCCCCACCCTAGGGGTCTTTGATTTTCCTTATATGTATGTAGAAAAATCTTTAAATAATCATCTTTTAAAAAACCTAAATAACTAGAGCTTAGATACTAAGCATGAAATATCTTCTAGGGTGTGTCTACCAAGTTTGTTCAAATAAAAGCCCAGGGGTCAAAATTTGACCCACCCCAGGGCATCATTGATTTTCATTATATGTATGTAGTATAAACAAAAAAAACATCTTAAAAACCCAAAGAGCTAGAGCTTAGATATTTAGCATGAAACATCTTCTCGTGTGTGTGTACACCATGTCTGTTCAAATAATAGCCCTTAGGTCAAAATTGGCCCGACCCGTGTTGTCATTGATTTTCCTTGTATGTATATAGTAAAAAATGTAAAAAAAAATCTTTAAAATAAAACCCAAAGAGCTAAGCTTAGATATTTATCATGAAATATCTTCTTGTGTGTGTCTACCAAGTTTGTTCAAATAAAAGCCCTGTGGTCAAAATTGGCCCCACCCCGGGATGTCATTGATTTTCCTTATGTGTATAAAGTAAAAACTTTAAAAAATCTACTTTAAAAAAACAAATAGCTAGAGCTTAGATATTTAGCATGAAACATCTTCTTGTGAGTGTCTACCAAGTTTTTTCAATTAAAAACCTTGGGGCAAAACTGGCCCTGCCCCTGGGTGTCATTTATTTTCATCATAATTATGTACACGTCATGTGGAACTGTTGTTTCGCCTTAGCAATAGCAAACAGTAATAATTTTATACATGCAATATTTCAGATTGTGATATCAGTTTAAGATTTAGATTTTGTTTATAGTTTACAATATTTCTTGTTCCATGTCATGGAGAGGTCTTGTATACAGTGAGCTATTTCAGGGCCATCATAGCCCTTTTGTTAAATAATTGTAACGAACTTGAAAAGTAGCATGTAATGAATTGACTAAATATGTGATTTTACAAATATCTTTAAATAAAGTATTTTTTATGCCACCGCAGCATCTGCGATGTGGTGGCATATAGCGATTCACTTGTGTGTGTATGTGTGTGTGTGTGTTTGTTTGTTTGTGTGTGTGTGTGTGTTATATAGATTATATAGTGAACTTAAAAAATCTTCTTGTGAAAAACCACTAGTCCAATTTCAACCAAACTTGGCAGGATTGATCCTTGGGTGAAGGGCTTCCAAAGTTGTCCAAAGAATTTCATTCCATGCAGAAATCTGGTTGCCATGGCAACCAAAAGGAATTATAAGAATAAATTTTAAAAATCTTCTTGTAAAGATCAAAAAGGCCTAGAGCTTAGATATTTTGCATTAGGCATTGTCTGATAGACCTCTACCAAGATTGTTCAAATTATAGCCCTGGGGTCAAAATCGGCCCCGCCCCGGGGGTCATTAATTTCACTATATATACATATAGTAAAAACATAAAATACCTTCTGTAAAGACCCAAAAGGCCTAGAGCTAACATATTTTGCATAAGGCATTGTCTGGTAGACCTCTACCAAAATTGTTCAAATTATAGCCCTGGGGTCAAAATCGGCCCTGTCCCGGGGGTCATTGATTTTCACTATATGTATATACAGTAAAAACTTAAAATCCTTCTTGTAAAGACCAAAACGGCCTAGAGCTTAGATATTTTGCATAAGGCATTGTCTGGTAGACCTCTACCCAAATTGTTCAAATTATAGCCCTGGGGTCAAAATCGGCCCCGCCCTGGGGGTCATTGGTTTTCCTTATATGTATATAGTAAAAACTTTAAAATAAATCTTCTAGTAATTGACAAATGCTAGAGGTTAGATATTTTGCATGAAACATTGTGAAGTGAATTCTAGCAAGATTGTTCAAATTATAGCCCTGGGGTGAAAATTGCCCCCGCCCCGGGGGTCATTAATTTTCAATAATTTTATAAACATATAGTAAAAAATCAAAAAAATCTTATTGTCTGAAGGTACAAGGCCTAGAGCTTTAATATTTGTTAAATGATATCATCTATAGGTACTCTACCAAAGTTGTTCAAATTTTGCTTCTAGTGTGAAAATTAGCCCTACCCCGGGGGCCATAGGTTTTCCTTATATGTATTTTGTAAAAACTTAAAAAAATCATCTTCTCTAAATTTACAAAGGCTAGAGTTAGATATTTTTCATGAAACATTATGTAGTGAACCCCTAGCAAGATTATAGCCCTGGGGTCAAAATTGGCCTGGCCCCCCCACAGGGGTCATTGATTTTCACTATGAACATATAGTAAAAAATCTTCTTGTCTGAAGGTACAAGGCTTAGAGCTTTGATATTTGGTATATAATATCATCTATAGGTCCTCTACTAAAGTTGTTTTAATTATGCCCCTAGTGTTAAAATTGCCCTGCCCCAGAGGCGATAGTTTTCCTTATATGTATAAAGTAAAAACTTGAAAAATCTTCTTCTCTGAATTGAAAAATCTTCTTCTCTGAATTGACAAAGGCTAGAGGTTAAATATATGGCATGAGACTTTGTGAAGTGAACCTTTACAAAGATTGTTTAAATTATAGCCCTGGGGTCAAAATTGGTCCCGCCCCAGGGGTCATTGATTTTCATTATGTACATATAGTAAAAAAATATTTTTGTCTAAAGGTACAAGGCATAGAGCTTTGATGTTAGCTATATAATATCATCTATAGGTGCTCTACCAAAGTTGTTCAAATTTTTCCCCTGGTGTCAAAATTGGCCCTGCCCCGGGGCAGTGATTCTCATTATGTACACATAGTAAAAACAGAAAATAAAACAAATGTTTTCTGAATGGGAGAAAGCTACAACTTGAAATGTTGTTTGGTGGACTGTATCAAGATTGTTTTGAATTAAATCCTTGGGTCCAAAATTTTGCCTTGCCCAAGGGGACAATTTTGACCATGTGCACAGTTTTAGTTGTAAAATTGAACTGACCTAGATTTTGACAAAGTGTCTTACTGTGTGGCATTTAATGTAGTCATGAAATTTAGCCTGTGTGAAATATGACCTTCACCACCTAATTCACTAGACTCCAGTGCATTGATATATTCCTACTCTGATCTTTTATTGAGTTAACAACAGATTTAACCACTAATCTGATATTAAGAATTAGATAGGTCAGGGATCTATGCATTATGACAATCTTCAAAATTGTATAGAAACAAAAAAAATCTGTTCCTACACTACTATTTAGTGTTGTATTAATGCGGTGGCATAGCATTTTTCTCAAATGCAATCTTGTTCTTTAATTGTTATAAAAAGGGCATACATTCACTTGCATTATAAAACTTCTTGTATTCTATGTCTATAAATGTTTTTATTACCCCGAAAATGGGAAGGCACATAGATTTTGTATATTCTATCTGTCAGTCTGTCCTTTCATCTGGACATTGTCTGATCCATAATTTTGTTATTTATGGATGATGAGTTAAGGTCTCACTTGTAGATCATGATATGAATTTTAGTTTGACTTTATACAAGAAAAAGAGGAGATGCTACAGTCATAGTGTTGTTGACCTCATTTTTGCTGTAATGATTGCCATCAGATAAATGTGTTGGTTTTTGTGTCGCCTTTTAAAGGTGACAAATAGGGGCTACTTTTGTCAGCCTCGGTGTCGGCATCCCCTAAATCTTGTCCGGAGCATAACTCAGTCACTATAAGTCTCATTGACTTCAAACTTGGTATGCATGCTTCTTTTAATAACCAGAAGTGCAGTGAACAAGGACCGGTACTCTGCACTTCTTAATTTTTGAGTTATTGCCCTTTGTTAATTTTCATACTTTAATTTTCTCCGGGCCAATTTTTTTCAAATATAAAAGCTATGGACTTGAAACTTCATAGGATGATAGATCTCATTAAGAAGAAGTGCAGTGCACAAGAACCGGTACTCTGCACTTCCTAATTTTTGAGTTATTGCCCTTTGTTAATTTTCATACTTTAATTTTCTCCGGGCCATTTCTCTTCAAATATAAAAGCTATGAACTTGAAACTTCATAGGATGATAGATCTCATTAAGAAGAAGTGCAGTGCACAAGAACCGGTACTCTGCACTTCCTAATTTTTGGGTTATTGCCCTTTTTAGCTCACCTGTCACAAAGTGACAGGGTGAGCTTTTGTGATCGCTTTTCGTCCGGCGTCCGTCCGTCGTCCGTCCGTCGTCCGTAAACTTTTACTTTAAATGACATCTCCTCATAAACCACAAGGCCAATTTCATCCAAACTTCACAGGAATGTTCCTTTGGTGGTCACCTTTAAAAATTGTTCAAAGAATTTAATTCCATGCAGAACTCTGGTTGCCATGGCAACCGAAAGAAAAAACTTTAAATATCTTCTTTTAAAAAACCATAAGAGCTAGAGCTTAGATATTTGGCATGAAACATGTTCTAGTGAGTGTCTACCAAGTTTGTTCAAATAAAAGCCCTGGGGTCAAAATTGGCCCCGCCCCGGGGGGTCATTGATTTTCCCTATATGCATATAGTGAAAACTTAAAAAATCTTCTTTTAAAGAACTTAAAGAGCTATGGCTAAGATATTGAGCATCAAACATGTTCTAATAGGTGTCTATCAAGTTTGTTCAAAGAAAAGCCCTGGGGTCAAAATTGGCCCCGCCCCAGGGGGTCATTGATTTTCCCTATATGCATATAGTAAAAACTTAAAAAATCTTCTTTTAAAGAACCAAAAGAGTTAGAGCTAAGATATTTAGCATGAAACATGTTCTAATAAGTGTCTACCAAATTTGTTCAAATAAAAGCCCTGGGGTCAAAATTGACCCCGCCCGGGGGGGTCATTGATTTTTCCCTATATATGCATATAGTAAAAACTTAAAAATCTTCTTTTAAAGAACTCAAATAGCTAGAGTTAAGATATTAAGCATGAAACATCTTTTAGTGAGTGTCTACAAAGTTTGTTCAAATAAAAGACCTGGGGTCAAAATTGGCCCTGCCCCGGGGTCATTGATTTTCCTTATATGTGTATAGCAAAAACTTAAAATCTTCTTTGAAAAAACCCAAATAGCTAGAGTTTAGATATTAAGCATGAAACATATTCTAGTAAGTGTCTACAAAGTTTGTTCAAATAAAAACCCTGGGGTCATAACTGGCCCGGCCCCAGGCGTGTCATTGTTTTTAACTATATGTGTATAGTAAAAACTTTAAAAAAATCTTCTTTTAAATAGCCCAATGAGCTAGAGCTTAGATGTTTAGCATGAAACATTTTCTTATGGGTGTCTACCAAGTTTGTGCAAATAAAAGCCCTGGGGGTTGGGGCGGCCTATATACAGGTGAGCGACCTCAGGGCCATCATGGCCCTCTTGTTTTAATTTTCATACTGTATTTTTGTCTGGGCCATTTCTCCTAATGTATAAAAGCCATGGACTTGAGACTGCATAGGATGATAGATCTCATTAAGAAAAAGTGCAGTGCACAACAACTGGTACTCTGCATTTCTTATTTTTTGAGTTATTGCCCTTTGTTAATTTTCATACTTTATTTTTGTCCGGGCCATTTCTCCTAAAGTTTAAAAGCTATGGACTTTAAACTTCATAGGATGATAGATCTCATTAAGAAGAAGTGCAGTGCACAAGAACTGGTACTCTGCATTTCTTATATTTTGAGTTATAACCCTTTGTTGATTTTCATACTAATCTTTATTTTTATTCAGGTCATTTCTCCTGAAGTATAAAACCTATGGACATGAAACTTCATAGGCTGATAGATCTCATTAAGTACAAGAACCAGTACTCTGTATTTCTTATTTTTGAGTTATCACCCTTTGTTAATTTTCATACTTTATTTTGTCCAGGCCATTTCTCATAAATTATAAAAGCTATGGACTTGAAACTTCATAGGATGATAGATCTTAGTGATAAGAAATGCAGTGCAAAGAAACTGCTGCTCTGCACTTCTGCACCAGAAAAAAGTCTCCTTCCGTCCATCCGTCCTTCCATCCGACATTTTTGTCCAGAGCATATCTCAAAAAGTATTTGAGGTATCAGCTTGTCAAACTTACCAGTGCAAAAATCATAAATACTTTGACCTAACACTTGAAATGAACCTATGAAAATGGACAGAGGTCAGTTTGTTGTCATTTTTTGGAAAAGTGGTAAGATTATAAAGGTGTTCTTTCCTGCGCATCAGGTAAAGTTGATCCATCTTTCCAAAAATCCTTGTTAAAATGCCTATTTTTAACCAGTTAATACTCTTCAGTGCTGTTTTATAAAGCACCATGGGTTAGTTGCTGCGCCACATCAAGTAACCCTGAAACATAGAAATAGGGTTAGTTGATGCATCAACTAACCCCCTGTAGACTGAATACAGGGTTAGTTGATGCGCCACATCAACTAACCCCAGACACAGAAATTAGGGTTAGTTGATGCGCCGCATCAACTTACAACCCCCTTTAGACTATATACAGGGTTAGTTGATACAGGGTTAGCATCAACTAACCCCCCTTTACATGGACTAACACCCCATAGTTGATGCCAAGCATCAACTAACCCCACATTAGATAAACTAACTCCCCTAGGTTGATGTAACCCCCCCCCCCTTAGATGAACTTAATCTCAGGAAATTATTTTTTAGTGTATTCCAGGTTTAATAATTATTCCATCTTCAGATAATACTCTGTTTTGAAACTTCATAGGTGGATAGACCTCATAGAGGAGGAGTGCAGTGTACAAGAATGATAACTTGACCCTGCATAATTTTTGAGTTATTGCCCTTTGTTATTTTTCAAAATTAATTTTTAGCTCACCTGTCACAAAGTGACAGGGTGAGCTTTTGTGATCGCTTTTCGTCCGGCGTCCGTCCGGCGTCTGTCCGTCCGTCCGTAAAATTTTGCTTTAAATGACATCTCCTCATAAACAATTAAGCCAATTTCATCCAAACTTCACAGGAATGTTCCTTTGGTGGTCACCTTTAAAAATTGTTCAAAGAAATTAATTCCATGCAGAACTCTGGTTGCCATGGCAACCGAAAGAAAAAACTTAAAATATCTTCTTTTAAAAAACCGAAAAAGCTAGAGCTTAGATATTTGACAAGAAACATCTTCTAGTGAGTGTCTACCAAGTTTGTTCAAATAAAAGCCCTGGGGTCAAAATTGGCCCCGCCCCAGGGGGTCATTGATTTTCCCTATATGCATATAGTAAAAACTTAAAAAATCTTCTTTTAAAGAACCCAAAGAGCTAGAGCTAAGATATTAAGCATGAAACATGTTCTAATGGGTGTCTACCAAGTTTGTTCAAATAAAAGCCCTGGGGTCAAAATTGGCCCCGCCCCAGGGGGTCATTGATTTTTCCTATATGCATATAGTAAAAACTTAAAAAATCTTCTTTTATAGAACTCAAAGAGCTAGAGCTTAGATATTTAGCATGAAACATGTTCTAATGGGTGTCTACCAAGTTTGTTCAAATAAAAGCCCTGGGGTTAATATTGGCTGCCCCGGGGTCATTGATTTTCCTTATATGTGTATAGCAAAAACTTAAAAATCTTCTTTGAAAAAACCCAAATATCTAGAGTTTAGATATTAAGCATGAAACATCTCCTAGTAAGTGTCTTCAAAGTTTGTTCAAATAAAATCCCTGGGATCAAAATTGGCCATGCCCCAGGGGTGTTATTGTTTTTAACTATATGTGTATAGTAAAAACTTAAAAAATCTTCTTTTAAAAAACCCAATGAGCTAGAGCTTAGATGTTTAGCATGAAACATCTTCTTATGTATGTCTACCAAGTTTGTTCAAATAAAAGCCCTTGGGTAAAAATTGGCCCTGCCGGGGGGGGGGGAGGAGGAGAAAGGTGGTGGTGGGGGAGGGCAGAGGTCATTGTTTTTCATTATATGTGTGTAGTAAAAACTGAACATCAAGAAACACCTCCTAATGGGTGTCTTCCAAGTTTGTTCAAATCAAAGCCCTGGTGTTTAAAACTGGCCCTGCTCCAGGGGCCTATACACAGGTGAACGACCTCAGGGCCATCATGGCCCTCTTGTTGTCCAGAGCGTAACTCAAAAAGCCTTTGAGATATCAACATGAAACTTCATAGGTGCATAGATCTCACTCAGACGGTGTGCAGTGCACAAGAATGATAACTCTTCTTTTCATAATGTTTTAGTTATTGCCCCTTGTTATTTTTCATACTTAATTTTTCATCAGAGTGGAGCATAACTCAAAGAGTGTTTGAGATGTGAACATAAAATGTCATAGGTGGGTGGATCTTACTGAGGAGGAGTGCTGTGTGCAAGAATGATAACTCTTTCCTATATAATTTTTGAGTTATTACCCTTTGTTCTTTTTCATACTATTTTGTTGGGAGCTTATCTCAAAAAGTATTTGAGGTATCAACTTGAAACTTCATAGGTGGATGGATCAATCTCATTAAAGAGGAGTTCAGTGCATAATAAGGATAACTCTACCCTGCATAATTTTTGAGTTATTGCCCTTTGTTATTTTTCAAAATTATTTTTTGTCCAGAGCATAACTCAAAAAGAGTTTGAGATATCAACATAAAATTTCATAGGTGCATAGATCTCACTCAGGAGGTGTGCAGTGCACAAGAATGATAACTCTACCTTTCATAATCTTTTAGTTATTGCCCTTTGTTATTTTTCATACTTAATTTTTCACCAGAGTGGAGCATAACTCAGAAAGTGTTTGAGAGGTCAACATGAAATGTCATAGGTGGATAGATCTTGTTGAGGAGGAATGCTGTGCGCAAGAATGATAACTCTTCCCTATACAATTTTTGAGTTATTGCCCTTTGTTCTTTTTCATACTATTTTGTTGGGAGCTTATCTCAAAAAGTATTTGAGGTATCAACTTGAAACTTCATAGGTGGATGGATCTCATTGAGGAGGAGTGCAGTGCACAAGAATGATAACTCTATCCTGTATAATTTTTGAGTTACTGCCCTTTGTTATTTTTCAAAATTAATTTTTGTCCAGAGCATAACTCAAAAAGCCTTTGAACTTCATAGGTCCAAAAATCTCACTCAGGAGGTGTGCAGTGCACAAGAATGATAACTCTACCTTTCATAATTTTTTTTGAGTTATTGTCCATTGTTATTTATCATACTTAATTTTTCACCTGAGTGGAGCATAACTCAAAAGTGTATGAGATGTCAACATGAAATATCATAGGTGGATATATCTTATTGAGGAGGAATGCTGTGCGCAAGAATGATAACTCTTTCCTATATAATTTTTTAGTTATTGCCCTTTGTTCTTTTTCATACTATTTTGTTGGGAGCTTATCTCAAAAAGTATTTGAGGTATCAACTTGAAACCTCATAGGTGGATAGATTTTACTGAGGAGGGTGCAGCACACAAGAATGATAACCTACCCTGCATTATTTTTCAGTTATTGCCCTTTGTTATTTTCAGCCATCAGTATTCAAATAGGTTTCAAATGTGTTATCACTTCAGCCATCAGTTTTCATTACCAAAAGATCTTAAAATTGAATTATTCTGCTCTACTACATATACATTCTTCCAATGAGCAAACACTTTCGGCGGGGGATGGCCATGTTGACATGGCTCTTGTTAGATTATAAATTGTCTTGGACACAATAATCTTTAAACAAGATTCAATTGGACAAAATTTATAATGACCCACCTTGAATTGAAGGTTAAATTAATGAATTTTCTTGATTTTTGCTATAATTGGATAGAAAACCATACAGTAAACTGTGTTTAAATTCTGGGTACAGATGTCCTTTCAGGTGTAAAACTGACCTACGTTGTCAATTTTGCAGTTCTTTTTATTGCCCATTATGGTCATCCTTACTTTAATTGTAAAAAGACCTGATTATATAACAATTTTGACCTTGACAATTTAAAACCACATTCAATAAAAACAACAGAATTTAATAGTAAGAAAATTTTAATTATTCATTCTACAGGAAGAGATATGGGAACATGATCATCTAGGAAATGCACATGGAAAACTGAATAATATAGCAACACAACTGCTAGAACAGACTGATTGGAATGTTGAAGATTTCACAAAAAATGTCATCGAAAAGTTAGAAGTAAGATCTTATAATTATAGTTAAAATCTGAATGATTTAAATGTTTCATATGCATAACAATAACAATAATGGAATCTGAACTTTGAAAACCTGCTTTGCATTTCATTTTTTACTTAAAATTTAGAGGTTTCCTAGCTTTTCATAAAAAAAAAATTGCTGTTGATTTTATCAATATTTTAATGCTTTTAAAGCTTTTCAATTCCTAATTTATTTTACTCAAAAATGTTTATATCCCTCCAGAGAATATATGCAGGTTTTGGAGAAAGCTGCCTTCTTGATGTTGCAGAAGGTGTAGAAGATCCACCTTGCCATTCCTGTATGATAAATAAAAAAGGTAAGTGTTGATTGAAAATATATTTATTGATTACTTACTTGTCACACATTTTTGAAAAAAAAATGTTTCAAATGATAACACCATTGGGCCTGGAATGTAGTTTGAATCCTTAATATTTTTTTTCAAATGATTTCCCTTTTATTCACTTTTTTTTACACAGACTGTGTGAAGAATTACAAATCCAAATGGAAATTCTAAATTTAGAATCATTTGGTATGGACTTATTTCTTAGAACTATATTGAGAGCCTGTGGTCCTATGCTCATCTAGGATTTGAGAGGTCTGGGGTTTAAATCCAAGTCAAGACAATTGGTTTTATTTTTTGAAGTGTCCTTTTAGTGATTTTAACATTTTTATACCCCCAAAACATAGTTTGGGAGGTATATAGGAGTCATCCTTTGGTTGGTTGGTCGGTCGGTCAAGACGTCCGTTGCATTTTCCTTGTCCGGAGCATAACTTGAAGACTTATGGTTGGAATTCAATGGTCAAGCACATTGAGAGGAAGTGCAGTGCACAAGAACCATAACTCTATCTTCACTAATTACAGAGTTATTGCCCTTTGTTACTTTTTGTCCAGAGCAAGACTTGAAAACTACTGGTTGGAATTCAAAACAACTTCATACAATGGTCAATCATAATAAGAGGAAGTGCAGAACACAAGAACCATAACTCTATCTAAATTAATCACAGAGTTACTGCCCTTTGTTACTTTTCCATTGCCTATTTTTGTCCGGAGCATAACTGGAAAACTAATGGTTGGAATTCAATACAATTTAATACAATGATCAAGCACATTGAGAGGAAGTCCAGTGCACAAGAACCATAACTCCCATGTTGACTAATTACAGGTCATTTCCCTTTGTTACTTTTCCTTGTCTGGAGCATAACTTGAAAACTACTAGTTGGAATTCAATACAACTTCATACAATCATCAAGCACATTAAAAGGAAGTGCAGTTCTTAAGAACCATAACTCTTTCTAGAGTATTTATTGAGTTACTGTCCTTTGTTACTTTTCCATTGCTTTTTTCCTGTCAAGAGCATAACTTGAAAAGTACTTTTTGGAATTCAATACAATTTCATACAATGGTCAAGTATATAGAGAGGAAGTGCAGTGCACAGAAACCATAACTCTTTCTTGACTCATTTAAGAGTTTTTGCCCTCTGTTACTTTTTATGTCCAGTGCATAACTTGAAAATTAATGTTTGGAATTCAATGAAACTTCATAAAGTGGTCAAGGGCAGTGAGATGAAGTGCAGTGCAGAAGAAACATAACTCTATTTTGACTCATTACAGTTATTGCCCTTAGTTACTTTTTCCAATTTTCAACCAGTGTTGCACCTAACTCAAAAAGTATTTGCCCTAAAGTCATGAAACCTTACTGGAATGTTGATTACCATGTGTAGTTGTGCACCTTGGTATTTTCATGTGGATATATTTAGTATTTTTAGAGTTATTGCCCTTGAATTAGTAAAATATTTCCAATTTTCAACTTGTGTAACACGTGACTAAACAACATTTGACCTAGAATCATAGAATCATTTGCCCTTTACTTAATAAAAGATTTTTAGTTTTCAACTTGGGCACATGTAGCCAAAAAAGAAAGTATTTGACCTAGAGACATAAGATTGACAAATCGGTGGGGTTGGGGGGCACCTATGTCACATGGACACATTTCTAGTTTCTAAAATGTTACATTAATTTGATAAAATTTATTTTTATAATTCAAGTATATAAAATCATAAGACCTTAAAAGTTGAAATTTTGTACTGTAGCAAAGCAGACTTCCATGAATCAAAAGCACGATGACAACTGCACTCAGAAAATAGAAGTGTGCATGGCATGTGAGAAGAATAGTTTTCTCAACCCAATAACATGTTACTGTGGTAAAAAATTGACACCTACTATTGGTAAGTAAAAATATCTCATATTTACCCAGATCGGTCAGTATGTTGATTAGTTTATACAAATTTATTTAAGTTCGATTGTGTTGGAAGCTATAAGCTTATTGAAACACTCTCGCATCCGTTCCTTGAACCAACCTGTACTAAGCAAAGAATGTAAAGTTTTTTACTCAAGGAAACATTGGCTTGCCCCTGACATAGTTTGAACCCACGCGGTCAGCAATCCTTCTGGGCAAGTTACGTTACTAAAGCTTAAATTTTGTGCACCCAATATAGGGGTATGGGGCTTTTTCTCTTCATCCATCCGTCCGTTTTTATGTTATGTAATACATAGCTCAAAAAGTATTTGAACTAGAGTCATGAAACTTTACAGGAATGTTGATCAGCATGTGTAGTTGTGCACTTGGGTATTTGCGTGTGGATTTATTCAGTATTTGTAGAGTTATTGCCCTTGATTAAGTAAAAATATGCAATTGACGCACGTAGCTCAATAAATATTAGACCTAGGAGTGTTTTTTTTCTCAATTTTCAATACAACCTGTGGCTTTCTGAAGGGGCAAATATAGCGCGTGAACTCAGAAAAGGGAAAAATTAAATTGCAACAACTGAAATTTACACACACATTTTATAGAATTTTCAATTTCAGTTAAATTTAGCATGCATGGTACATAGCAGAGGCTATCCATAAGGACAGCTTTTTGTCGTCTAGCTGATATAAGTCTGCTGCTCTCGTGAAGAATTTGCACTGGGCATCTTAGGGGAAAATAGTAGCATTTTTAGAGGAAAATTTACCTTTTTTGGGCTAGGGGAAACAGCCTTTATTCAGCTGTAAAATAAGAGGAAAAAATCACTGCATGGGGTGATGACACTTTATAAGAATGTTGCTCAGCATGTGAAGTTATGCACCTGGAGCTTTGCAAGTGGATTTATTCTGTTTTGTCTGGGTTATGGCCCTTGACAAAGATTTGAAATTTTCAATTTGTGTCATGCGTAACTCAAAAAGTATTTTACCTAGAGTCATGAGACTAAATAGGAATGTTGTTCAACATGTGTAGTTTTGAATTTGGGGGTTTGAGTGTGGATTTATTCAGTATTTTTAGAGTTATTGCCCTTGATTTAGTAAAAATTTACAATTTTCATCTTGTGTGGCGTGTCACAGCTTAAAAATATTTGACTTAAAGTCATGATGACCAACATCACTGTAAAGCTGTGCATGCGAATTCTTTCAGTTTTGTTAGAGTTATTGCCCTTCACTTAGTATAAATCATAGACTTGTTCATGAATAGCTCCAAAAGTCTTTGACCAGTAGTCCTGAAAGTATACACGAGTGTTTTTCAGCATGTGTAGTTATGCATCGTGGGGTTTGCTTGTAGATTTATTCAGTATTTGTAGTTTTTGTCATTGACTAAGTAAAAGATTTTCGGTTTTCAACTTGTGTCATGTGTAGTCCCACAAAAATTGACCTAGAGTCAGTAGATGGGCAAAACTGAAGTGTGTGTGGGGGGCAACAACATGTCCTATGGACACATATCTAGTTCCTCTTTATTCCATATTATTCAATTGATTTTATTCATATTTGGTCAAATTTGATTTTTTCAAGTTCATCTGAAAGTGACATTGACCATCATGCTTATGTTTTGAATTTTGCTTAAATTGCTATGACTATGTTATTAATATACAACACTTATAAAAACACACATTGAATAATTGATTATTAAATATAACATTGACTTGTTAATGTCCATGACTTTCAAGGTTAAATGTGAAATTTGGATTTAATTTACATTTTATAATAGAAAATTATGTTTTACAGAGCACTTAACTACATTATTCTTCCTTGAATGCCCTGTTTAGGAACAAGAATAAGTCAAGTGTGACCCTTCTTTATACAATTATGAATTATCATGTACATAAACATAAATTTTGTCAAATAATTTCTTTCAATCTGTCTGCAAAAGACTTAAGTAACAATACAATTTGTGGCAAAATACTTCAACCGTATGTTTTTTTTACTTTCATGTGTTTAGGTCATAGATGGGCAGCATTACTAGTAGCAGGAAAAGATACGAAAGATGTAAATAGGGTTGAAATATCAAAGGCTCTGGCCAAAGATGTTAAGGAATTGGAGAAGCTGTTGACATCTCATGCACCTCGAGTATTTGGGATAAGGTTTGTAAATGATCTGCTTAATTATATTTGAAATAAAGACCTAAAACCTGCAATGTCTTTATTGCATAAACACAAGATTAGCAAACGCAATGGAAGTATTATGATGACAATACAATTAAGATACAGTTATGACGTCACAAACATATGTCATTATCAGATGACTAAGTTAAAATTGTCTATCAAATTGGCTTGTTATGGCCTGTCAAGTCTAGGATGGGTGCTCCAATGAGGCTTTGACCAAAACCTGTATAAATGAGCCAGAAAGCCACCAGGTGCACCAAGTAATTAACCGCTATGTTATACTCAATTTAGTAGCCAGTGTTTGTCCCTGTTGCTGACAACATTTACAAAAGCTAGAATCATTTGAGAGTCCAACTAGTCACTCGATTACAAATCCCCACCCTAATGAAAAGTATCCGGAGGGATGAGCTTTAATGCTCTCCAACCAAAGAACCTTCTGTTTGATCAAAGATCAGCAACCGAATAATCAGTCCTAAAAATCAGAACCCGTAAGATGACTTTAACTGATGCCCACTTACATGTACAAACTAGGTCTTACCAGAACTCAAAGGCAGGACCTAATGACCCCAACCAAGGCCAAAATTCTGGAAACAAAGTGATCCCTCGGAAGCATTAATCACAACAAAATAACATAAGAATTGCAGACTCGGTTTGATTGAGTCTGTACATGAGGGATAATGAATAAGTGCAACATCCCTCACGCCCCCTAGCACCGGCTTGAGCGGTACTCAATTCTCAACACTTTATAGTGTTGGTATCAATGATCCCGAAGGACCAGAAAATATAACAACACTGAAGTGAAGTACGGGGCAACTTTTTACGGCTGCCACACGGCACTTGACACCTGCTGTTGTGAAGTACGAAATTCTGGAAACAAAGTGATCCCTCGGAAGCATTAATCACAACAAAATAACACAAGAATTGCAGACTCGGTTTGATTGAGTCTGTACATGCGGGATAATGAACAACTGCAACATCCCTCACGCCCCTAGCACCGGCTTGAGCGGTACTCAATTCTCAACACTTTATAGTGTTGGTATCAATGATCCCGAAGGACCAGAAAATAAAACAACACTGAATTGAAGTACAGGGCAACTTTTTACGGCTGTCACACGGCACTTGACACCTGCTGTTGTGAAGTACAAAATTCTGGAAACAAAGTGATCCCTCGGAAGCATTAATCACAACAAAATAACATAAGAATTGCAGACTCGGTTTGATTGAGTCTGTACATGAGGGATAATGAATAAGTGCAACATCCCTCACGCCCCCTAGCACCGGCTTGAGCGGTACTCAATTCTCAACACTTTATAGTGTTGGTATCAATGATCCCGAAGGACCAGAAAATATAACAACACTGAAGTGAAGTACGGGGCAACTTTTTACGGCTGCCACACGGCACTTGACACCTGCTGTTGTGAAGTAAGAAATTCTGGAAACAAAGTGATCCCTCGGAAGCATTAATCACAACAAAATAACATAAGAATTGCAGACTCGGTTTGATTGAGTCTGTACATGAGGGATAATGAATAAGTGCAACATCCCTCACGCCCCCTAGCACCGCAAGTCTACTTTATCTTATTACGGGCATCAATATAACACAGTAGACCAACATTTTTCCAAAGGGACTAATCACAGTAACATGATATCTGAAAGATGTGAAAATTTTAAGGGCTGTAACGAACCAAATAACAGCCGACTATTACAAAATTTGGTTTCCCTAATCATTAAAGATGTGGTTTGGCAATGAAAATATAAATTACTTGAGAAGTTGTGAATGAAAACTATGCCTGTTTGCCGCAAGCTTGAGTGACTAAGAATGTTAGAATCACTTTAAATTCAGAAAATAGTCACAAATTACCTCAAACATATGAACTTTTTTAGATGATCAAGTGGAAGATTTTCCTTCAAAAAGAGGGAGATTTTAGAATTTGCAATAAACAAAGAAGGAAGTTCTGACAAAAAATAGGTAGATTTCTTTAATTTGTGAAAATACCTCTTATTTTAAGAAAAATCTTTGAAAATATGGCTGCAGAAAGTGGGAGTCTCCCGCTTAAAGTTGGAGAGTTCACATGTATGAATAACCTATCTCTAAATGATATAGTGAAACCCTATTGTATCTGCTATTCATTGTGTCGATCTAATTACAATTTTTTTGATTTCTTGCAAAATGCACCGCCTACTGCTTGTTTACATTTCCAACAGTGTCACTAAAATCTTTTGCATTCGTTTTTATGTCGTAAAAATGATCAAAAAACATGTTTCCAATGCCAAGACATTGTAGATAATAAATAAACTTATAAATAGTGTGTTCTTATTAAAAGTACATTTTACTGTCTGTTAAAAGTTCTTAAATTTATGCTGACATTTTAAAACAGACATATTTGTTTCTAATTGACGAAAAAATCTAACGTAAAGATTGTTCAGACTTCCCAAACGTCCTCAGACTAACTGAGCGATTATCACAATGCATCGATATAATGGCGTGACCTAATTCTTCAACCGGTTTGACATGTCTGTAAATATCTATATAAACCAAAGCTAAGAACTATATATCAGTGATGTTTGCCATGAAAATATTATGACAAAAGAATCAAAATAAATGATACAAAATAAAGATTCAGGGAGATCTAAATTTTTAACTGCAGTTTTGATTTATGGGTAAATAGATCGATATAACTGGGTTCCAAGCTACTATTGTATATACAAAATATTTAAATATATATATCACTGTAGACTTAATACACATTATTTGACAAAGTAAACTACGGGCATCGTGCATTAATCTGGTAACTAACTAAAGTACCATGTGATGAATAATTTGAGTATTGCAGCAGCCATAACTAGTTTGCTTTCTGACTGCGTTAATTAATGTTCCTAAATTCCTCTTCATCTATCTCAAGTAATCGCTATACTTTATTTGCTACTGTATCCAACAAAGTCTTTGTTACTAATGTATACATGTTACCTTTCAGTAAAAGCAACGTTCAGACAGTTGTACCCTCTGCTCCAGACAAATTAAATGATGGAGAAAAGTTATGGCCAAAGGTCAAAGCCAACATCAAAGAATTTAGTAAGAGAAAAGATATAGATACCATGCTTATATACATTTCCTGCCATGGAGCTAAATCAAATGGGTCTGGGGACACAAAAGATTTCCAGTTTCAACTCGGATCAAGTCCAGATGACAGTATCACTCTTAAAGAATTTGAAAAGGAGCTAGAGCTTTTGGAAAATATTGGAAAACTGATAATAGTATTAGATAGATGCTATCCTCCATTGGTAAGATTTAAGAAAAGGACAAGAGTATACATTCAGATGAACTCTTGCAAGCAGGACGAGAAGGCGCAGATGGATAGTAATGGAAGCTTCTTTACAAGAGTTCTTATCAGAGGTTTAAAAGCGAAGTCAGAGGGTGACATATGTCCAGATAATTGTCAGCCTTGTATTGACTACTGGAATAGGAGTAAAGATTTCATATCGGTTCACAATTTATACGACTACATCGAAGGTCATTTAAGTGGACAAACACCAGTCTATGAGCCTCATTTGAATGGTCAAAGCAGTAACATTGCATTCTACACAGGTGATAGAGTGGTAATACAATTTAGCCATAAAAACTCCGATAAAAACATATCGCTGAATTATCTTAAAGATATGAAAGAATTGAAAAAGAAATTGAAAGAAGAGTTTGATCGTAAGTTACAACTTTTATTTCTTAAAAGTTATATTTCATTTAATGAACTTTCAGAGTTATTAATATATTAGGAGAAGAAATATTTACTTCAGACCTTTCAAAATTGTATTTAAAAAAACGCAATTTATTACAACAAAACACACATAAAAGCTATGTAAAAAAAAGCACCTTAAGGCATATTAATTTTTTATTCATAAAGTTGTGATATATGCACAAAAATCAGTTATTAAATTATCAGAAAGCCTATTTGTTGACAGGAATAGTAAAGTGTCTACTGATATTGTAGATAACAAAAGAAATGTTTAAATTATTTCCAAGTATTTTAAGATCTAAACGATTTAGTAAGGTTAGTTACACATGAAAATAGATTTAAATGAATGATACATTTGTTATAGACTATATGTATAACGGCATACTGTTATATTTAAAGTTATTAGTACTGTTTATTTTATTGCTTCTCTATTTCAGAAGAAACTGGTGAAGTTTGTATACGAAGAAAAACATTTAGGAAAGATGAAGAACTGCTCCAAGATCAAGTTTGTGACACCATAGACGAAGTAATGGTGGCTTGGGTCCAAAGACAAAGACTAGATGTTACGTTTAACTCTTAATTGTATTGTTAATCTTGTTTATAATGTCAATTTTTAAAAATGAGGGCGACTATTGTTGCGTAGTAGGATATCAACTGTCGAATGGTCGGTCCATCCCACATTGTTTCCCATCAATAACTTAAAAAATAAATGACAAAGGTCAAGGTTACCTTGTATGCTTAAACTATTTCCGAGCAAAATTGAATGCAACTTCGGACATGCTAATAAGAGAATATTCAAGTTTTACAAACATGTTTTTGTTTGCAATGTTTCTTTGTTGGTGTATATGTAAAGAGATACTAGTACGTTAGACATATTTGGTTGAAATGAATCTTGAACTGCTCAATAAAACCACATGTGCTAGAATGAATGAAATAGATCCACAATCATCCATACCTCAGATGAATGTTTCGAGTAGAACCATTATTCAACTTCTAGTAAGAGTGAGCCCTCTAGGTAAATGAAACAAGAAAAAAATCATGTGAAAATTGCGGACTGTTAATAAGATAATCAAATTTGGAAATTCATTTCATACCGCCTTTAATATCACCAGCTTTAATTGTAATCAGTCAGTTTTGGCGTCCATAATTATAGAAGGAATGGAAAAACATAACACCGAGATGAAGAATTGACAATTAGGCAAGGTGGGATCCCTGAAGAATACTTAAAACAAATAAAATATTAATATTTCAAACTTGGTTTGAAAAAGCCGGTTGAAGCAGTCGTTTTGTTTGCTGTGTTTGAAAATTTGTATGTAGCATGCACATGTATATTTAGTATATTGTATCTATAGTTTTATAACATTTATTCATGTTTAAAGATTACATGTATAGTGAAAATAAATTAATGTAAATAATAAATTATATCAAAGGATTGCTGGCCATGTGGATTCAAATCATTTACACAAATATCTAAGTACTTGTTTGTTGGTTTAAGGAATGGATTCGAGAGTATTTCTTTAGGAATGAATTCAAAAGTTAATTTTAATAAGCTTATAGCTTCCAACACATTCAAATTTAAATACAATCTGAACTTAATAAGTTATAAGTTTATATAATTTATTTAAGGAAAATATAAAGCTCTTGAAACACTTTGGAATCCGTTTCTGGAACCAACCAGTATTATTACCCCTCACTTTTTTCGTAATGTTAATAGGCCTCTGGGTGTTATTCTTACTGTTAATGCAAGTGTACCACGTGACTACGAATTTTGTACTGTTACATAGGTAACAGTATTTTTAACAGTATAAAATCTGGTCACGTGGTTTATTTTCTAAATAAAATGAAATAAAATGACCGCCATTTTTTTCTCGATTCATTCTTATTTTCGACGATAGGGCATCGCCGAAGTAACTATTACTCTGATAGAATTTAGTTCTTTGCACCCTAGAGTCCCTTTCGCGTATTAAATATCTTTTTGTTGAATAGTCAACAGGAAACATCCGTTTTCAACGGAAGTAATTGTAATGTAAATAATTTTGTGTCAAACTGGAACATGCAGACAATTAAAGCATGCAACAAAGGATAATTTAACAATTATAACGAGTGAAACGTTACAGATAGAGTTGGTGGACAGACATCTGTAGGATATCATCGTTATTTTCTAAATGCACTTTGTCAAAAACCATGCGAAGAATATTCTGGATGCAGAAGGATCAGATTTCACAGATCATAACCTTATCAATGGGTAAGTGTTTTGTTTTCTGAATGAAACACAGCTTATTTTATGTTTATGACTGGTAGATATCATCACTTGCCTAAAGAATAAAAGAAAAACAGCTTCTCAAGTAGGCCTACAGTGCACTTAAAACTTGCAAGGTAAGGACAGTTTAGTTACTGCTTCTCTTGGCTTATATTTGTTACAGTTAGATATAGTTGACAAGTTTAGATCATGACAGTTTTTGTTCGGGGTAATAAAATAAATAACACATGGGTTTTTTGGGTAACAGTAAAAATATCATCCCTCGTATAAATACTGTTACCCTCAGCTAAGCCTCGGGTAACAGTATTATCCTCGGGATGATATTTTTACTGTTACCCACAAACCCATGTGTTATTTATATACTAATCGGTGTGTGTAAAGTTTCTTGCTTACAGAAACAAAGGCTTTCCCCTGAAGGGGTTTTGAACACACATAGCCAGCAATCCTTAGATTACTAGTCCCACACATTAACCAGACAGCCTTGCCGCTACTACAAACTAAAATGATGATCGACACGTGAAATTGTGCTTCTAGGGTTTTGTGAGTGGATTAATTTAATTAAGTAAGAATAATTGCCCTTGACTTGGTATGAATTTGCAATTTTCACTTTTTGTCGCAAAGTAGCTCAAACATAAAGTATTTGACTTGGAGTCATGACACTTTACAGCACTGTTGGTTAGGATGTTTAGTTGTGTATCTAGTATTTGCTTGTTTTTATTTTCTAGTAAGCATACTTTATGATATAAAATTGAGATTTTGCTGCTCAAAATGGGAGAAATCAAGACATCAACATATGAAATATTGGATGTCGTTTTTTATGTTTCAAACACTTAGCGGAAGGAGGAGTCTTCTTTTATCCGTCTGTCTGTATATCATACTGTCTTGCTATACATCAGTAGACTAAAAAAAGGAATGAGGGGACATCAGCGCCTATAGACACATTTCTGTGGGTTTTTTGGGGTTTTTTTTCCCCCGAAACGAAGTGGGGGGCATATAGGGGTCACTCGGTGGTTGGTCTATCGGTCCTTCTGTCCGTTGCATTTTCCTTGTCCGGAGCATAACTTGAAGACTAATGGTTGGAATTCAATACAACTTCATACAATGGTCAAGCACATTGAGAGAAAGTGCAGTGCACAAGAACCATAACTCCATCTTCACTAATTACAGAGTTATTGCCCTTTGTTACTTTTCCTTGTCCGGAGCATAACTTGAAAACTACAAATAACAGAGTTACTGCCCTTTGTTAATTTTCCTTGTCCGGAGCTTAACTTGAAAACTACTGGTTGGAATTCAAAACAACTTCACACAATGGTATAGCACAATAAGGGGAAGTGCAGTGCACAAGAACCATAACTCTGTCTAGCGTAATTACAGACTTATTGCCCTTTGTTCCTTTTCCATTGCTTTCTTTTGTCTGGGCCATAACTTGAAGACTAATGGTTGGAATACAATACAACTTCATACAATGATCAAGGACATTGAGAGGAAGTGCAGTGCACAAGAACCATAACGCTTTTTTGACTAATTAGAGTTATATCCATTTGTTACTTTTCCATGTCCGAATCATAACTTGAAAACTACTAGTTGAAATTCAATACAACTTCATACAATCATCAAGCACATTAAGAGGAAGTGCAGTGCACAAGAACAATAACACCATTATGACAAATTACAGAGTTATTGCCCTTTGATACTTTTCCATGTCCGGAGCATAACTTGTAAAGTACTGGTTGGAATTCATAACAACTTCATACAATGGTCAAACACAAGAGGAAGTGCAGTGCACAAGAAATATAACTCTGTCAAGAGTAATTATAGAGTTATTGCCCTTTGTTACTTTTCCATCGCTTTTTTCTTGTCAAGAGCATAACTTGAAAACTACTTGTTGGAATTCAATACTATTTCGTACAATGGTTAAGTATATTGAGAGAAAGTGCAGTGCACAGAAACTATTACTCTTTCTTGACTC
Source organism: Ruditapes philippinarum (assembly GCF_026571515.1). NCBI lineage: Eukaryota > Metazoa > Mollusca > Bivalvia > Venerida > Veneridae > Ruditapes > Ruditapes philippinarum. The sequence goes on from NW_026865302.1 coordinate 84,782, forward strand.
ATTTAAGAGTTTTTGCCCTTTGTTACTTTTCATTGTCCAGTGCATAAGTTGAAAATTAATGGTTGGAATTCAAAGAAACATACAATGGTCAAGGGCAGTGAGACGAGAAGTGCAGTGCACAAGAACCACAACTTTATTTGGACTAATTAAAGTTACTCCCCTTTGTACTTTTTTGGTCCAGTGCATAACTTGAAAACTAGTAATTGGAATTCAATACAACTTCATACAATGGTCAAACGTAATGAGAGGAAGTGCAGTGTACAATAACCATAACTCCATCTATTTGTTCCTTTTCCTTGTCAGGTGCATAACTTAAAAACTAATGTTTAGAATTCTATGAAACTTCATTCAATGGTCAAGCGCAATGAGAGGAAGTGCAGCGCTCAAGAAGTGTAACTCTTTTTGGACTTATTACAGAGTAATTCAATAAAAATTCATCAATGGTCAACCACATTGAAAGGAAATGCAACATACAAGAACTACAGCTATCTTTAATTGCCCACAACCATAACTCTATTTTAGTTGTTTTGCGAGGTATTCTGTTACTAGTAACTTCCTCATTTCCGAAGCAGTCTTGCGGGGGTATTAATCACATTTAGTGATAGTTCTATTTTTATTTTTGCTTTTTTAAGGAAACTTTAGGATATAAAATCAAAATTTGAAATTGTTGCAGCTCAATATTGGGGAAAAATCAAGATATAAATATTGGAAAAATCAAGATATAAATTTTGGAAAAACTGGATGTTGTTTTTATGCCCCAACAACTTGGGGGTAAGGGTAGTCATATATAATTTCCTTAGTCAATCTTTTATACTGTTGTGCTGTTTATCAGTAGACTGACAAAAAATGGAATGTTTGAGCATCTGCGTCCTATGGACACATTTCTAGTTTTGGTATAAATCATACCCCAGCTGACTTTATACTTAAGACATACAAGATGTCTTATTATTGATATAAATAGCCGAGCTTTATTTGGGTTATGCAAAAAAAAAGAATAAGTTATAGCCATAGATATTATACTAGGCATGTTGTGAGGGGGGGGGGGGGTTATGCATTTTTGTACACCCGTTTGCAAAACGGTTCCTATTATACCCCCCCCCCTGGTGGTTGGGCGGGCGGCGTCCAATTTTGTCTAGAGCAATTCCTATTTGCACGGAGGAATGTTATTGAAACTTCATATAAATATTCACCACTATGAGAAGCTAGTCGCGCTCATGAACCAGGTCTCTAGGTCAAAGGTCACACTAAGAGGTCATTGAATAATGCTTTTCCGAATCAATACTTCTACATCCATAGAGGGATTTCAATATAACTTGTCACAATTGTTCACCATTGTAAAGCGGAATGTCGGGTGCAAAATTTAGGTCAATGCGGCCAGGTCAAGGTTACACATAGGGATCAAAGTTCAGACAAAAATATAAATGTTTTTTCGGACCAGTTAGTCATCATTTATTGAGGGACTTAAACACAAATGGTCATTATCACGACTACTGGTGTGACACATGTAATTCAGGCTAATATATGCAAGGTCACTAAAGATGATAAAATATAGAGATTTTGCCCAGAGCATATTTCCTCCACGCATGGTGTGATTCTAGTGAAACTTCATACAAAAGTTCACCACTTTGAGAAACAGTGCCACGTGCATGAACCAGATATCTAGAATAAAGGTTAAGGCCACACTTATGGGTCACTGAAAAATACTTTTTCGGAGCCGAACTTCTACATTCATTGGGGGATTTTACACAAATGTTCACCATTGTGGGGATTATTGCCCACATAATCCAGGTTCCAACTTCCAAAGTCGAGGTCACATAGAGAGGTCAAAGTTTGTGTACAGGGACCATTTAGTCATCATTTATTGACAAATGATAAATATCATGACTAAAAGTGTGACACATGTAATTCAGGTTAATATTTGCAAATTCAAGGTCACTAGAGATGATTAAATAATAAAATAGAGATGATTAAATAATAAAATATCCAGATGTTGCCCAGAGCGTATCTCCTATATGCATATCTAAAATGCCCACATCTCTGTCAAAAGCTTTTGTGACAGGCGTATTTTGCCACAATGATGCCTTTGGTGCATATGGATTTGTTTTACGTTAAATGATAATAGTTTTAAATCGGGTTTAGGATATTTGCTTTCTTTGAACTTTGAATTCCGATATATGTTTGATCTTCCAGCTTGTGGAATTAACACCACAGTTTACCTAGAATATAGATAAACAGTAGTATATGTTATTCTTCTTACAAATGTAATAACGACGCGTCAAGTGTATGAATCAGGCCCCTAACTCAAAGGTCAAGGTCACAGATGTATTCCAAATTCATGATATAAATTCATTCATCAAAGTGTACTGATGTTTGTCACTTTTAGGTGGATTTTCGATAACTGGGGATAAGTGTGGTGTGCATAATGACTATGTGTCACATACCAGAATCATGTCTCCAGTTCAAAGGCTATGGTTACACTTGCATTTCATGATTTAAATTATTTTTAAAGCATTGGTGTTCATGGGCGATCGTTCTGTAATTTCTTTAGATGGATATTGAATCATTTTGTATAAACAAGTTAAACATTATGATGACATGTTGATGATATAGGTCTGTCAGGTCTCCCGTTCAAAAGGTGAAGGTCCTTCCTCCATGAAAATAGTCTTTGGAAAGGTTTATCACTGCCTGTTTTTTTGTTTGTTTTGTTTTGGGTGTTTTGGAGGGGTCATTTAGGAAACATAATGAAGAAAATACACGGTCATCAAAGTTTGATGGCTTCTGCCTTCATCTTCCAAATCTTTTTTAGCACACCAGAGCCGAAGGCTCAGGTTGAGCTATAAGTATCAAAGGGGGATACTCCGGTGTCCGTCGTCATGCGTCAACAATCGTCTTCTTCTCTGAAACTGCTGGGCAGATTTACTTCAGATTTGGTCTGTAGCATCGTTGTGACAGTCACACTTGAATTTGCTCATGTCATGTCAATTGGCCCCTTTTAGGGGTCAACAGAGCTAAAAATAGAAAAACTTTAAACATCTTCTTCTACAGAACTTATTGATGAATGATCACCAAATTTTGTAGCATTCTTAGGTAGTCTTTTATCAAGTTTGATCATAATAATTTGATTGGCCCCTTTTAGGGGTCTCTAGAGCTAAAAATAGAAAAACCTTTAAACGTCTTCTTCTACAGAACTAATTGATGAATGATCACCAAATTTTGTAGCATTCTTAGGTAGTCTTTTATCAAGTTTGATTATATTAATTTGATTGGCACCTTTTAGGGGCCGATAAAGCTAAAAAAAGAAAAACCTTTACATGTCTATTTCTACAGAACTAATTGATGGATGATCATCGAATTTTCTCATATTAATTTGGCCCCTTTTAGGGGCTACTAAAGCCTAAAATAGAAAAACCTTTGAACATCATTTCCTACTGAAACTATTGATAGATAATCACCAAACTTTATAGCATTATTAGGTAGTCTTTTATCAAGTTTGCTCATATTAATTTGATTGGCTCAAATTTGATATCAGAAAATTTTGACAATGGATAATTTCCAACACTGAAAAGCAGTTGTGTCTGGTGAGCAACTCAGGGCCATCATGGCCCTCTTGTTTTTTTGTGTTTTTTTGTATGTCATCTCCGTTAAAGTATTCATGAAAAGCAATCATTTTCATCTATCTGTATATCTTATATACTTTCCGAAATTCCTGTTAGAGATATATTAATTGTATTTGTGTAACATATATTATTTCTTATTGTCTTTGTAACGGAACATAGTATTTTTACTTATTCTACTTAAACATTAATCAATAAAATATAGATAATTGTCTAAAGTCATACTCAACATCAAATTATTAATATTTAAATTGTTTTGATTAAACTTGATAATGATTTTGTGATTTTACATTTGTCTTCTATAAGATAAGTCATAATAAAATACTTCAATAAAATAAGTCAGAATACAATAATTTAATAAATAAATTTTGAAACAAAGATATTCAAAATTAAGTTTGCAATTTGCTTTACCTTTCATAATTAGAATTCAATTTCATTATTTTTGTTAAAAAATATATTGTTTTCAACTTTGATTTTTTTCTTTCCTTTCAATACAATGTGTATAGTTTCGAAAATGATTATTTTAGCTCAAATTATATAGTTTAAGTAATTTTTCAATGAATTGAAATAAAATTTGGACACTGTGAAGTTTGTTGTTTGTGTATTTACAATAATTTTTATGCTTCCCAAAGGGTGAGCATAAAGTTGCCACTTTGTCTGGTTTTTTGTCCGCACTACCGGATAGGGTTATAGGGCCATCCAACTGTAAATAGAACAACAGAGAACAATAGAGTTCATTCTGTAACAATAGAGGTGTAGTATGTTTTCCATACTGTTATCTTGGAACAGACTATATAGCTAGTCTATACATGTAACTTGGCTGGAATTATCCGTCAGTCGTTGACCAGCTACACTTGTAGTAAGATCGCTCGATCATATCATTATATTACTAGTCTTGTAAATAAACTGTATATATATGTATATCGGACTTTGTTATTATACTTGACTTTATTATATTACTATCACTTCCTCACAAACCGAACAAACAATACCCATTACAAACCAAAGCACTGAATGTACTGATGGGGAGGCTATGACAGAATGTTTCAGACTTATAATTTCTTTTCTTTTTGCTTAAAAATGTGTTTTTATTTCAATTAAATGTATTACCAAAATAGGAAGATATGCACATTGCGCCATTTATCCTTACTGTTGTGTTCAACCATTCATATATATGGTTAATATGGTTGACTATTCATCTTGTTAATATTCCAGAACATTTCATTGAGGTTTACATTCGGACTGTTAACCCATTACTTCATATACACGCCTTTTAACGCCTTTTTCACCCCCCCCCCCCTTTTGTTGTCTGAAATGGTGAATAAATGCATTATTTAGGCCCTTAGCACTTGTTTTTGGTTAAGAAATGTTGTTAAAAAAAGTGAGCATTTTTTCGGCGCGACCCCCAACCAAAAGATACATCAGGGGGTTGCCAGAAGGGGAATGTGCCCCCTTCTGTTTGGGGGGTTTGAAGGGGGCGGAGTCCCCCTCATCGCCAAGAAAATTTTGGACTTGTGAGAGGCTATAAATGACCCCAGATTGATCATAAGGTAACGTGTAACCAACGCTGAAAAGCATTTGACTCTATCTCAATCCATGGAGAAGTTGCAGCACTTTGAAATCAATTATGATGGAAAAAATCAACGCAAAATAGTGATTTTTGGCAATTTTGAGATTTCCCCTCGTTGCCATGGTAACAGAAAATTTAAGCCTGAGCATGTTGTTGCAAGGGCAATGGTCTAGTCAACATTTGTGCCAAGTTTGATTAGTGTTGAAGCAGTTTTTATAGTATTATAGCAATTTGAACTTGTAACGGGAGACTTTTCAATGAAAACAGCCATTTTTCACAAAATGCTCATGAAGTAATGGGTTAATCATGCAAATTTTGAAAAACCTAAACTGTCAATAATAAATGACATACCAGCAAGTATGACGACTGTTCATTATAAGATAACAATAACATTTTACAACTGACGGTTCCTTATTAAAATATTCTAGGACTGTTCATCATAAATACTTTATGTCATTTTAATATCATTGAATGATAATAATAACTGCAAGTTATGCAACATTTTTATCGAACATAAAAATTATACATATTTACATGTACCATAATTGAGATCAATATAAAGATACTGTCTTGTGATGAGTATTAATATTCATGCTCTACGGACAGAAAGTTGTCTTCTCCCGAAGCAAATCTCGAATAAAATCACGTTTCAGAAAATTATTCCCATTTTATTACTCGTCGCTGACTTTGACGGCTTCGGATAATATTAAAGCTAAATATTTCTTGAAAAAAATAATACATATCTGCAAAGCTTATTAGTCCCCCACCGGTTTAACCGGAGAAGACTTTAGGTTTACCCTCCGTCCGTCTGTCTGTCTGTCCGGCTGTCTGTCTGTCTGTCCGTCTGTCAGTCTGTCTGTCCGTCAGTCCGTCCGTCCACAAAACTGGATCCCGCGATAACGCAAAAAGTACTGAAAATATTTTTATGAAACTTGATATATGGATAGATGGCAGTATGGACATTATGCACGTCTTTTTTTTTCTTCCTATGTTGAAAATTCTGGTTGCTATGGCAACGAATAGTCTGAAAATATGGCAAATTTAACACATAAACTGGATCCAGTGATAACTCAAAAAGTACTGAAAATATTTTTATGAAACTTGAAATATGGGTAGATGGCAGTCTGGAGATTATGCACATCTTTTTCTTTTTCCTATGTTGAAAATTCTGGTTGCTATGGCAACAAATAGCCTGAATTTCAAGATTTCTGATTTAAATTTTTCAGCTTTTTCACTATAAGTTCTTTATTTCTTAAGGTGTTTACTTCAAACTTTAAATATAAGTTTCTGGCCATCAACCACATCATATGTGACAAGGTTTACAACTCTAGCACAAAAATTATCAGTATTACCTCCCTTGAACTTAGAATTTTTATGAAAAAAAAATGTTGTCTTTTTTAAATAACTTCTTTATTTCCTAATGTATCTACTTCAAACTTCATATATATGTTGCTTATTATCACTTAACATTTTTGAGAAGGTTAATTACTCTAGCAAGACTATTATGTCCCCCTTGAACTTAGATTTTTTTCGAGAATTTGGTATTTTTCACTCCAACTTCTTCATTCCTTATAGGATTTACTTTAAAATCCCACATCATAATAATGACAAGGTTGTATAAACAGAATTTCCTTACTAGGCAGGGAAACTTAACACATTACTGTGATATAGACAAACTTAGAACTCAAAAGATTTAAGTTCATTCATGTCATTCATCCACTGGTGAAATTGAATGGCCAAGGGCCCATCAGAATGCTGCTGGGGTTCTAACCGGTAGGGGACTTATGGATTGCTTGCAATACTATGATAATTGCTTGTTCAAAATTAAATCAATCTAAGTGAAAATTGACCAGGAAGTTATATCTTCTTTTTTACCGCCAACACTCAACTAACTTATGGTACTTATCGATATATTCTACATGTATTTTAAAACCTCATTAGCTTAAAATATATACTACGGAAAATCTGTTGTTAACAGGGTGTGCGGTTATTACGTAGGGTTTTCCTTATCGACCATTTCCCGCAAATAGATGAGAACATCGAAGCGTCAGTGCTATGAATGGTGTTATAAATAGCGTGTTCTGGAAGTTGTTGTTGAAACTTCTCCAAATCCCTCCAGAGGCGTGCACGTCGCGGAGAAGGCACACGGCAGGTCAAGGTCAAGTCATCTCAAGTACCAGAGGTGATTGGTTGACCTGTCGTGACTTACTCTGGAGGTTTGGCGCTAATGCCGTTTTCGTTGTCGTCAGTCAGGAAGTTGATGCCTTGACAGTATCGTCGTCTCCTTTACCACCAACGAACGAAGAATGGGCTACCAGGAAGATTCTGCTTGAAAAGACGTCCCCGATGCTATACTCTCGGACATATGGTTATTCCAGCGCCGAGTATAAATAAACTTAAAACACACACACTTTTGTTGAAAACAAAACAAAATCAAAGCACTGAAAGTACTGAAGTATACATTGCTTGATAATATAATCCATTTTTGTCATCAAGGCCATGTTGATTTTAACCCACTGACCCACTGACCTCGAAAACAATAGCGGTCATCTTCTGACCAAGGTAAATGTCCCTAATTAACAAGTGACTCACATGCACAAGGCTTTTTTTCTTCCGAGACAAGGAAGATGTGATGTTCCATATGTGTATTGCTAGGCAAGCTGATAGATGAGCAATAAATAAATCATTTTTTGAAACACCCGTTAAATGGACTGCAGTAAAGAATATTGAAACAGTCATATTGAGTTTCCAATGATGCTATCTAATAAAATACATTATCTAGCTTGAACTCTATACAAAGTCAATTAATTGAATCATCCTACAAGACTTAATTTCCAAATTATAGTACATCCTTTTGTATAGCTTTCCATGTTACAGATCTATGTACTGTACTTTGATGCATTAATACATATATTCTGGTGTGTTGTATTCATCTTTACACATTGATTTTCAAATGCATTACTTTATCGTTTATTAATAAAAATGAAATCTATAATCAAAACAATTCAAATGAACTGTAATATTTTCATTATTCAATAATTGTTACATATTGTCTTCATATACAACCTTTCCAAGAAATTCATTTATATTGGACAGCAAGTTAACAAGGGTTTTTCCATAATCAGGCTGTGTTACCAACTTCTTAACTTAAGATGAACCATTGAGCTAAAACATTTTTTCTAATTTTTGGCTACTGTGACCTACTTCTGATTTTCAACCAAGGTGATCCATGTTCAAACTCGAGCAAAACCTGTCACACACATTCTTACGATGTTGTGTGACAATTGGGCAAAAGTGTGACCAGTAGAGTGTTAACAAACTAAATGACCAGCAGATTGTTAACAACTGTAATGTCATCGTCGGATACACATGGTTGATTAACATTTAACATGACATAACTGATAAATGTAAATGGTTCGACCGTGGGTATCCGACGATGCTAAACGTGGACAGATCACAGTTGACATAAGATGGATGACCGACATTCAACAATCTGAAACCTCACCCTGTGCCAACCTATAAGTTTCACCACTGAAATAAATAATAAGATACTGCGTAATGATTTAGATGTTGTGTAGCCATTATATCAGAAGTAAATTATTGCTTTTCTATATATGTTCTTTACTCTATTGTAACTAAGCAAGTTCATATAGCATATAAATATAAAACGACTGCTAGATTAGTTTTTACTATAAACAAATAAAAAGTAAAAGTTAATTAATTATTCAATTTATTTGGGGTTTTAAAAAATACCAATCGCTTGATAATGTACAGCACCGTGCTATTAGACACTACATGGGAGTCCACAGATTCGCATCTATTCTGGCAATCACGGGAGACATTGGATGGATACCAACAAATCAAAGACGATGGATTAACATGATACGAATATGGAACAGGGTTATCACAATGGACGAAAATAGAATCACAAAACACGTATTTAACACGGATTACCGTAATTGTCACAATAATTGGTGTACTGAAATCAAGGATATATTTTCAAAAATAGGCCTGGTAGAACATTTTAACAATCGTACGCCAGTGAATTTAATGATCGTTAAATCGGCTATTGAAAATCATTATAAGTCAGAGTGGAGCGAGAAATTGACTCAATTTTCTAAACTCAGAACATATAGACTCTTTAATAATAACTTCGAGCAAGAATCATACCTTAAACAAAACCTAAAAAGAAACGAACGTTCATTACTCGCACAAATGCGCTGCGGTATATTACCAATTCGTGTAAAAACAGGAAGATATGTCGGTGAATTATTAGAACAGAGGCTATGTACATTATGTGATTCAGGATCTATTGAGGATGAAATGCATTTCGTTTTAAAATGTAGCTTGTACCATGATATACGACTCAACCATTTAAGTGAGATTTTTTCAAATGATCAATTATCTCAATTTACAGACAGTGACAAATTTGTACATATTTTTCAGAATCACCCTAGATAACTAGCTAGATTCTTAGTATCGGCATATATGAGGCGTAGAGACTATTTGTTTCATAGACACTGAAACTGTGATTACTTATTCATTTAAATATTTACTATTTGTTGGACTGTATTATGACATTTTATAACATTGCAATCTGAACTTTATTATCATATTTTATTGATATACATTAAGGTTTTAACAATCGTAACGGTTTTTCTATAGTCTTTGATAATCCCTTATTTATCACAGTAACTGTATGTTAGAGTTATTCAGTTGGTTATTATCGACTTAGAAATAGTATGGCAAGATTTTTATGAACTAAGATATAATGCATTAAAGGGACGTGGTCAGTTATCTTTAGATTACAATTTAAGCTAAGCCATCAATTAACTTTGAATAATGTTAAATTTTCGTTTTCGTTTCAGTATTGTTTAAAGTTAAGTACTCGGAGCTTAAAATCATACCACGTTAACATATTCAGAACTTTTCAATAAACGTGTTTAATTTGTACATGATGTTACAATCATATTAAGATATTGAGATAAAACATAGTGAAAGGTTCTATAAACAGGTGATACATATCTTTTATGAAAAATCTGTCATAATAATTCAACTTATTCAAATGATAACTAATCTTGAATGTAATTTGTAAATTTTGGGCATTCGATTCTTATTTGTCAAATATATTTACTGACAACATTGAATTTCTTATACAGTACTTTCTTGTGGTTAAACTATTTAGAATAAATTAGTATTTCTTTTGAGCTAGAAGATAAATAAGATCTTTCTTCTTTTTCTTTTTCTTTTAATCTAAACAGACCTTTTATGTTGTTCACGTGTTTTCAGATTTATTGTCTTCATGTTATTTGTGTCTTATAGTCCCATTTGGCCGGGTGTATACTATTGTTTATACATGTCTTGTTTGTTCATTGCTTGTATGTTTACATATGACACATTAATAAAATATTTATTAACTTACTTACTTACTTATTCAAACGATTGAAAAGTCTAATTTTATGGATATTTTTATTCATATACCTTTCTTATCGCAGGTCCAATGTGGTTTTCGGCTTTCCCATGTTTTTAACGCTGACTGTTACATAGCCGAAAAAACACAAGTTTTTCATACTGTACTTATTACAAAAAATAACTGACAAAGGTAATAAAATTTATGTAATAGTTAATCATTTAAACAGTTGAAAAATGTATTTAGCAGCACTTTTTTTAAACAAATCTATTTTATCGCAAGTAAAATGTGTTTGTTTTGTTTTTTTGTTTGTTCGTTGTTGTTTTTTGGCTTTTCTATGTTTTTGACGCTAGGCAGTAACAATTCAATTCAATTCAATTTCTTTATTCAGCATATGAACATTATATGTTCGTCGCCATTTATCATGGTGACGGCGGTTACAATATTTGAGAAGAGCATGGTAATATATAAACATACATAATCAATTCACATTACACTATGTAAAATTAAGTATGTATACCAATATTTGTACACACCGACTCTCGATAGGCCAGTAAGAGGATATTAAGCCTGTGAAATATGCATACACATTTGGATATTCACTTAAACTTATTCTTTAAAATTATCATTTCAGCCACCTTCATAAGTCTGTGTGTTCAAATACTGGTTTATAATTTTAGTTAAAGCTATGCTACATAACACACTTATTGTAAAGTATCAAAAAAATAAAATAACAATAAGAACGTTATACTTAATGACATATAGATCTAAGGCTAAAACAAAAGGGAGACAATCTGGTTCCATTTATGCATCATATTAAAGGAGTAACCTCCCTTTTACTTTTGTGCTTAACATTTAAAAAATTGTAGCAACAATTGTATGTATGAAACAAACATTACTGCAGCATTATTTTATGATTACATCAACTATGTTTCTACATCATTTACAATACTACTAATCAATAAGACTAGTACGTTTATTATCAGCCAGAAAAACATATTTAGCAAGTTTACATAACACACCAGATTGACTGCAAGTTAACAGTGCTTGAAATTTCTGTATAGTTGGCTAATGGTAATAATATTTCGGGAGACATTGATTTCTTATAGTACGATATTGCGGACAGACAAGTACAAAATGATACTCGTCTTCTATGACATTCATGTTACAAAATATACAAATTCCTTTCCATCCTACTAATGTTTCGATAACGACCCTCTTCTATTGCAAGTTTATGAGCAGAGCACCGTAGTCTAGTTAATGCTATTCTATGCTTATTCACCTTAACACATAACAAATATTTTTCAATATCAAAACATCTTTTTATTACTTTATATGTAGTAAGTTTAGGCATAGTGTCTAAAGTACCAAAAAAATTCTGACAAAATTGACTATATAGACATTCTATTACCTTACTTAATTGTAGGTCAGTAACAGATACATTATTCCATAAATAACTGAAACCCAAATCATCTAGCAGTGATTTAACCCTTAGGGCCCATGAATCTTTCACCAGGTTAAGCTTATCATGCATAAAACATTTATGAATTAATGTATCCGGAGACCTAACAATCTTACACCAATAATTAAGAATTCTTTCTTTTCTCAAGATATCAAGAGGCACTTTACCAAGCTCACCATAGACAGTTGCATTCGTTGTCTGGTATTTAACATTTAAAATTGATTTCAAAAACTTAATATAAACCTTTTCCATATCTGGTGCTTTGTGGAACCCCCAGATTTCACATCCATAATTTAATATTGGCAGTATCATTGAGTCAAATAACTTGAGTTTTTCACTGATACCAAGAGGTACAGCTTCAAATAAAGAATTTAATGTAAACAAAGCTTTTAAAGCCTAATCTGACAGGGCTTTTTGAGCACCAAAAAATTTACCATTTGCAGACAATGTTACACCTAGATAACAAAATTTACTAACAACATCTAAACGTGTGTTATCATAATATACATCAATATGTTCTTGCCTATTACCTAATTTACAGATCATAACAAATGATTTACTTCTGTTTACAGATATATTCCATTTCATACAGTAAACATGTAATTTGTTCATTAAAGTTTGTAAACCAACTACAGAATAGGAAAATAAAACTGTATCATCAGCAAAAGTAACATGAAAACTTGCAAATCGTTTAAGGATATTAAATCAGCATTTATATCAAAAACACTCTTTTCCATATCATTTATAAACAATATGAACAATAGGGGAGATAATGTCTCACCCTGCTTAACTCCATTGTAACTATCAAAATAATCAGTCAATTTACCATTGGCACGGACACATATCTTTACATTATTATACATACTTTTTAACATATTTATAAACTTAGAGGATAAATCATAACTTAACAGTTTATACCAGATACCATTTCTATAAACAAGGTCAAAAGCCTTTTTAAAATCGACAAATGCACAGTACATTTTCTTTCTTTCGTGTTGAGTAATCCTGTTAATTAAAGACTGTAAAACAAAAATGCAATCAATAGTACTTCGTTTTTGTCGAAAACCAAATTGAAAGTCAGTTAAAATGTCATTATTTTCAACAAACAGACGTGCCCGATTATCAAGTAATTGAGAAAATATTTTAGAAAAGATACTAGTCAACATTATACCTCTATAGTTATCTACATTGTCGGTATCCCCCTTTTTATGGACAGGGACTAATATACCTTTTGTCCAAGATTCAGGGTAAATTCCCTTATTGTATATATAGTTAAACAATTTACACAAAATAGGAGATAAGATATGTTTTGAGTCAATAAAAATTTCTGGTATTAATAAGTCTTCACCAGCACTTTTCTGCCTTTTTAATTTTTCAATAGCTTTATTCACCTCGTCAATTGTAAAATCACAATCTAGAAAATCAACATAACTATTTACATTCTGATTTAGAATATCTTCAATAGCCTGATCATTATATACATCAGTATCAGAAAATAATCCTTTAAAATGATCATAAAAATCCTCCGCAGTTATATTAGTGGTATTTTTACATTTCTTTCTAAATTTACGAACAAGATCCCAAAACTTTTTTGGATTACTTTTTGATGCTGAATGCAACTCCTCTTTCTGTTTACTTACATACAATTGTTTAGCTCGACACTTAATTTTTCTATAAAAACGTCGCTTACCAATAACTACACAATAATTTTCATGTGTCCTTGACAAACGGTATTGTTTGTTAGCATAATTTAAGTCACGCTTGGCCTGCAGACAGTTCTCATTAAACCATGGGTTAGACTTTTTTCTGTTACCCCCTACACTACCAACTGCATATTTTCTCACACCAAAAATCGAATATGCATTATTGTACAGTATGTTCCCAAAAGCTTTTATACCTTCATCAATTGTAATATTAGAAGAACAAATGCTTGAAACAATATCATTTAACTTTGAAGTATCAGCTAACATTGCTTCTTTATATATGTTTACCTTGTTAACATCCCACACAAGTTTATTTACACAACAATTACCAGTACTAACATTATTACTCACAAAAATGGCCTTAAAATTCACTTGAATAGGTACATGTGTAGAGAATGAGTAGATATCATGAACAACAAAATTACTGACAAAGGGAAATAAGTGATATGATAAAATTGCATAATCTATTACACTTTTTCCTTTATTAGTCATAAAAGTGAAGCGTCCTACATTCTCATCATCACCTAATCGGCCATTAACAATTCTAAGGTCACTACTACAACATATATCTAATAACTTAATACCTGAAGAATTACAAATTTCATCTTCACTGTACCTTTGCTTAATATCAATAGAACATTCATCATAGTGACTGTCGATTGTATCAATATATTTATCAAATACAGAAGAAGGTACAATAGAATCAGTCCTAGATGCTGTTCTAGCATTTAGATCACCTATAATGCATATTTTACCAATCTTAGAATATTTAATAATGCCTATTTCAAGCTGTTCAAAAAAACCAATATCATGTGATTTAAAATAAACAGATTCACTTGGAGGTATATATGCAAAGCATATACATATATCTGTACTTAAACTAAAAAATTCTTTATTTAATTTTACCCATAAAAATCCATGTTTATCCTTTTCTAAAATAGAAACACCTTTAAGAATGACATTTTTAATAAACAGACATATTCCCCCATGCCCTCTGAAACTTTTCCTATTAATTGATACACTTTCAACTCTAGGTACACAAATAGATGTATAACCTTCTAAGATAAATTCATCAGATTTCTTTTGCCAAGTTTCACAACAAAAAATTAAATCAAAGTTACAAACAAAATTAACAAATTCAGAATCAGATAGACAGTTTTTAAGTCCTTCAACATTCCATGATATAACGGAAAGTTCACACTCTTCTCTCCCGTCCTAATCTGAGTCTGGGGAGTAAAGAACATTGTTAATGTATAGTTTCTCGCGCACAAGATAAGCTCTATGACCTTTTTTACGTGCATCTTCCATGATGGGGATGAGTCGCTTCCTTTGTTCCTGTACCTCGCGGGGGAGCTGGTCAAACAAAGCAAATGGTGTTTTTCTCAAGTCAACATGTTTTAAAGCCTCTTTCACAACCATTTTGGACTCAGTATCCTTAAAGTTTATGACAATTGGACGTTTTTTTCCTGTGACTGGTCGATTAGGCATACGATAAGAAACAAATTTATTCTTATACGCGACTTTGCATCCTTAATGTTGAGAATTTGTTCACAAATTTGGTAAACTTTAGCAATACAGTTTTCTGGTGCTGCAGCACTCGCGTATGAACCCCTTGTCTGTTGATTTGTAGAACCTATTAAATGGTCACTATCAGCTATAGGTGCACTATGACCATCAGTTGTATATGTATGGACCACGTCATTGGGGGATGCATCCAATTGCATGTTGTTACTTTCAGAAATTGTTGTCATAGAATAGACTGAATCAGGACTATCATGTATATATTGTGGGTGCTCTGATATACCTAAAATCACAATATTATCCCTCATGGAACGACAACGCAGATCTGTAATGTCACTTTGTAGGTCTTGATTTTTCTTTTTTAATGTTTTATTTATGTCATTCACTTTTTTTAGCTCACCCTGTATAGCTTCTATTGCCACATTGCTATTGTAACATAGCCGAAAAACACTTTCATACAATGTTTATTACAAAAATATTACTGATATTTTACATTGCTTACAAATATAATGTTATATGCATTCATTTAGACGGTTGAAAAATTTACTCATAGTTCTTATTTTAAAAATGTCCATTTCATCGCCAGTAAAATGTGTTGCTTTTTTTTTTTTTTTGCTTTTCCATGTTTTTGACGCTAGACCGTTACGTAGCCGAAAAACACTTTCATCCTGTATTTATAAAAATAATATCACTGACATTTTCCATTGGTAACAAAAGAAAGTAATAGTTATTCATTTAAAAGGTTGGAAAAAAATAGCGGCTCTTGTTTTAAATACGACTATTTTATCGCCCCGTAAAATGTGTTTTTCGGCTTTTCCATGTTTTTGACGCCAAACTGTTACTTTGCCGAAAAACACTTTCATATCGCATTAAATACAGAACAGAAGCATTCTCTAATTTACACTGGTTGCAAAAAGAAAGTAAATTTTAATCATTTTAAGGATAGAAAAAAGTAGATAAAACTAATTTTGTTGGAATCATACCAATTGTATCGCCGTAAAAAGTGTTTTTCGGCTTATCCAAATTTTTTAAGCTTACCCGTTGAGTTTCCAAAAACATTTTTATAGTGTGTTCCTTTCTATAAAATGCTGACAATTGATAAATTAATTGATCGGAATTGTGAAAAACAATTTCTCTAGTGATTAAAATGGAAATTAGCATATATTTCTTTGCCTGTGACATGTGCTTTTCGGCTTTTCTATGTGCGACGCAGGCTCAGCGAATACATTCATCAGCGTATTTTATGATATATTATCGATTTAAAACTGATATTTTTGAACCCGTTTCATCAAATAACCATCAAAAATAAATTGTTTATATTGCTGAATTTAATCATAGCCTTAATATTTCTTTGTATTTTAAGTGTTTTTCGGTATTTGTTTGTGTTTTTCGGTGTTTTTCGGCAATTCCATGCATCAAAAAATCCAAGGCATACAAAAGTGAAAGGAAAATCATGCGTAAAAAAGGTATTCAAAAGAATAGCTTACGAAATTTCTATTTTACGAAGCCACGATAATTGCCAGTTTTTTTGTTTGTTTGTTTTTTTTTTTGTTTTTTTTTTTAAAAAACACAGGAGCTTGAAATTCTATCAATAATCGCTCAAAAGTACGATTAAAAAATCCATACCTATATATTAAAAAAAACACTATGTAGGTATGGATTTTTTTAAATCGGACTTTTGAGCGATTATTGATAGAATTTCAAGCTCCTGTGTAAAAAAAAACATTTTCCGGTATACGCTGGTAAATTTTGTTACGGAGCTCCATACTCATTTTGTAAAACATTTTAGGCCAATTTTATTGCATAAATGTAAATCAGGAATTTTATTTGATTAAATATCTATCTGAGATGTTTCGTCCCATTTATTTAATTCTGACGACTTTACTATATTTACGATGTATTCATTCATGCTAGCAAGCGCATGCGTATATGCGAAGTTTAACGCGTAGGTATAAACTACGATTTTATCAATGAACTGTTATTTTTTGTTTTCTTTAAAGGAATGAAGAGTCTATTATTTCATGAAAATGAACGATTTGGAACTTTCAAAGCATTTAAAGAACTTTGCAAACACTATTTTAATGATGTGTAGTCGGAATGTAACGCTACTGCAGAATGAAGAACTAGTTTCTATAGCGGTTTTTATCCGGGAGTGGATGTTGTTCGGTAACGACTTAACCTGTAACGATTTCTGAGATATAGCTTATAACTCTGTATACATTGCAAGCAATGTATACAAAAACAACAACACATTTTCTGTAGTAATTTTTCAAGTGTTGTAAAATGAATACGAAATTCCTCTTATGTCGCCGATTATTTTTAGAACACAAACATATAAGTTCTTTTAATTTGATTCATTCAAATAAACATTAATCACTCCAGCGCGCGCAAATATCGTTTTCAAATTAAAGTTTCGTAAGATATGTTGATGAATTCCCGATGCTCGACTGTAAATCGTTCGTATATATATATGCGGGTTTTTTTTGTTTTTTTTAAAGCTTCTTATTCTTTAATATTTTTTATTTATCTCATAATCTGTATTGAAAATTTGAATTTTATTACACATGGACTATCAAATTATGCTGCGTTGGCCTAGAATTAAATAAACTTTCTAAATACACAACATGGGGTCATTCATTTGACTGAAAACTGATCTTTGCGTCTTTCTCTGAAATAAATAATTATTTCCTTTTTTAAAACATATTTGACCACATAGTCCTGTCATTTAACTGTTCACTTTACTGCCGATATTTGTTCTACCGAAACACATGTTTCATGGGATCACCACCGGGTTAACGACTAACAGGTACTTTGGTCATGTTTTTTACCCCAAATATTTGAATGTTTCTATTGGGATTGAAATGAGCGTTTGGTCATGTTTTTTACCCCAAATATTTGAATGTTTGTGATTAAAATGAGCGTAGTTAACTAAACAACTGGTTGTATAAATCCCTTACCTGCCTAATTCTAATTATGAGATTAGTGGATATATTAAGACTTTCACTACAAAATATTCCCTAACAAAAGAGCACATGTTTAAATTTATTCCTATACAAATAAAAGGTCAGAGTAGGGATCTGTCAATTGCCAGACATATTTTTAAAGATACTTTTATGTTAAAAGATTGATTAATGAATTATGTAAGATGAAAATATAAGTATTGCTTTTTTTATTTTGCTAATGTAAAATGTAATATTGTGCTGAAATTTTGTCGGAAGGTCCTTACGGGTTTTGTAGTTAAATACATGTAGTTTTTTTTCGGCGATAATGGTTCAAGAATATAATGTTTTCAAACTATATGTTCATCACCATCAGTGAATTTTAAGTTAAATGTATGCAAAATATTTACTAACAGCTATATGATATAGCGGTTTATGAGCGTTTTCCGCGTACAGCCTCCTAGGGTGTTCTAATAAGTTAGTTTTCCTTAGTTATCACGCAAGCATGATCCATGTCTCTGATGTAAGCGACAGCTTACCATTATTTGTCTTTAAAAAAATATTAAGGACTATTAATGGTTTATAACAACAAAAGAACAGGCATGATATTGAGACTACGGTGTTGCAACGTTCTAGTTAATGACCCGTCATCAACAGTTGGTCGCTGCGTAGTAACTGGAAAATTGTTATCAAAAATAATAAAGAATATTTGCCACCTAATTAAAGCATTTACTTATAAATTTTCATTAATGCTTTTTGTTAAAAAAAATATTGGTAAAGTTATTATGTAGAAGGGTTTTCATACCAGAACTTTTTATGACCAACGTATGACTAAACCTGATTACCGCCGCAGTATGACGTCTTTACAAATTGCAGATATGAAGTTAAAGAATGAAAATATTTTCATATTGTAAATGTCTGTGATGAGTGATGAGTCAGCTTAAAAAAATCAAGGTACTATTTTTTGACCTGATCACCGCCGCAGTAAGATTTGACGAATGGTATTAACATTGGGGAGGCTTAGCCTCTCCATATTGTTTTCGATTGTTATTGCAAATGTGCAGAAATTGCTCTAAAATCTCATGTGGGGCTCTTAAGGGAGTTATGCAGTAGATGAAATTGAATAATTAACCGAGACTTACCTTCGTAGATGGGTTGAAGGTTGATTGGAATTTCATCTACTGCAAACTCCTTAAGAGCTCAACACGCCCTTCCCTACCCACCCAAATTATAGTTATATTTCTTTAAATTTGCTAAGTGAAAGGTTTTTTGGAACCTTTCACAACTCTAAAGCCTGAACTTCTCTGTGGCCGGGACTGCGTCATCTACAACGATACAACAAGAGGAAGAGGCCATTGGCCCTCTATTAAACACATCGACACAGAATAGGTCATATGGCGACATTCCATCTTCACTTGTGGAGGAAGACATCGAATGCCCTTACGTGCATTATTTCAGGCACGAACGGGCACCTTTAATAGTAGAACCACCGACGCAAACTCCTCACAGTGATTACCTCCCTTGGCAGAATAAAGCCAAAGAATTAAGGGGAGATTACTGCGTGGAGATTGCCACCAACGTTCCGTAAGGTATAGCTTCCTCACATAAAAGAATCGAATGTCCCTGTCGGGATTCGAACCCACAGCAGTGAGGGGCAAGTGGTTTGAAGTCAACAACCTTAACAACTCGGCCACGGACGCCCCTTTAATCATCAATATCCGAGATTGCGTTTCCTTCTATTTCAGATACATTTACATCTAGTACTGACACATTATCTCCTATCCCAATTTTAATTTTCGTGCTTCCTTGAATACACAATGCTTTTGAGTATAAAACAGAGAGATATCCTTTGAGAGTAATAAAAGTTGAACAGTAAATGATTTGAAAACACACCTTATTTTATATTTTCTTGGAGTTGAAATATCGAAGATATGAGTAATTAGGGAATACATATCAATTTCGTGTGCATTGTAGTATGATTCACATTTTATCGTTCAAATGCGTAGGAAATAATTATATTATTATATGATCTAAATATAGCTGCAATCTCATTGGTTCAAACAGTAATCAACAGAACTTTTCATAGAAACATATTCACTGGATGTATGATTTCCCCAGTCTAAAAAAAGATTGAGACTCACATTCAATGACCATATATCGTGGACTGATACGCGTACTTATTAAAACAGATAATTGTTGGTTTTGTTCTTTGTGGTATATTTTTCGATCAAAATATCATTCCTTTACTATTATAGTTAAAAGGTACACCGCAATGATGAGTATAAACTTGAATTACTTTTATATGTGCAACGTTCGCGTAGTCCCGCCTTACACGTGCATCTTTTTTCCCCACGCTTCAACAAAACAGGCAAAGGTTGTACATTTATAAGGTTATACTGTTTCTGTGATTTTTTTTAATTCTTATATTCTATTCATATAATACAACAATTATTGACTAGTGTGTCATTCAATATCGTCTAGGTCAATATGTCATCTGCCGGTAAATATCACATCATATTCCATAGCACACTAAATAAAGCTTACTGCAGTACGTAATTAATTAGAAACGATGAACCGTGGATTTATATATTATACTACTGTAGATCGCCAACCAGTATAACACAAGAAAAAATAATGCCTATTTCCATTCTAACATGCTTATAAAAGTGATGATTGTTAAACTATTGATTGCCAAATCTGTTTGATAGGGAAATAGTTTAAATTACGTTAGCATTCTTCTTTCATTCAGATGAGTTACATTATATCTGAAAATAACAAAAAAAAATTATGAATTATGTACATTGGTGTAATAACCAAGTCTACAAGATAGATTAAGCCACGCCTTTAATATCAAATACCATTATTGTTATTGTACGAAAATGTATATGAGTTTACCTGTAGATTTTTTTTTAATATGATGAGTGTGTGAGTGTATACTTGCATGAATGCAATGCAAAACACATATAATGAAATACATAAACCATCCTTGGGGTCTTGTTTAGCTTGTGTGCTAGTATGCCATCCAAATATAACATATAAATATTACAATCGGTTTCGTGATACCCAGGGTAAATAAAGGAGTTTAGCTATTTAGAAATCCTTGTTAACATGACTATAGTCTGTCTAAAAGTTATATGCATTAATCTATATCCAAAGATTTGAAAAACATTATAAGATATTATATAATTTTAAAGTACTTAATGAATTTCGGTAATGCTAAGCAGGTTTTCGATATGTACCTGACAAGGGAAGTAATTCAAATAATGTTTTATGCCAATAACATCATTTAAATAAAATATTGTTTCATAGATTTTTTCACTGAAGGTCAATTTCTGTTATTTATGTACAAAAATGCAAAACTAAGCAATATATTTTATCTTGGTCCGTTTTTACGTGTTGATTCCGGTAATGAAGAAACCTCAACATCGCCTCTAGACTTACACCAAAGAAACGGCCTACGTACAAAGCTCTAGTCCGCCCCACAGTGGAGTATGCGAGCACTGTCTGGGACCCCCACTAAAAGGGAGACATACACTGTTTAGGCATGGTCCAACGACGTGCTGCACGGTATGTTAAAAACAAGTACCACAACAGGTCCAGCATCACAGACATGCTTGCAGACCTTGAATGGAAATCATTACAAGAACGTCACAAGGAGGCCAGACTGATCATGCTCTACAAAGTCATCAACAACAAGGTGGCTCTAGACAACTCACAACTCATACCCTCCAACTCCACATCTACAAGAAATTCACACAACCTATCCTTCAAGATTCCCTACTGCCGTACACAATACCGTCAACAATCCTTCTTCCCACGCACCATCAAAGACTGGAAGAGCCTACCTCCGGACGCTACGTCAGTCGGTACAATTGAGTCATTCCGTACTCATCTGTCCCAACTCTATATCTAAACCACACTCTTGTCCGTTTTTAACCTGCACTGTATATATTTCTCACTATTTTACTCTTTCTTTCCGTCTTGCGCATTAACCTGGCAGTAAACTTCAGTTAGTTGAAGGTGGCCAGTATATTGGAAAGAGAAGAAGATGAAAAGTTGATTTCGGTAAAGTTTCCGAAATCAAGTTGATTTCTGTATCGTAACGTACCCACCTGTGTGTAGGAATAACATCTACATTATACTGCTTAACAATCAATTCTGATTATGACTAGCAGGCGCGTTGTCAGGGAACTGTTAATAAAAGAAAGTATTTATATGCAAATTAAAAAGTTAAAAGAATAAAAGTTCTTCAAGACTATTAATTAAAAAGACAAATAGTGTGCAATTTAGAATTTATAGAAAGTTGGTCAAGCCTCTCAGTAAAGATGTTTAAACTGGGACTAGACTGAACAGTTAGAGGAAGGCTATTCCAAAGACGTATGCTCCTAGGAAAGAAAGAATTTGGATGATATTGTGTCCTACCAGTAGGGTATCAGGTAGTTCAGATTTCTTGTTTGAGTAAGGTGTTGATGGTCAACAAAAACAATGTTGTTTTGGATTTTATACAAGTAGGTTACAGCACTGATGTTTCGACGCTGTTCAATGGTTTGCCAATTAAGATCATTTATCATTTTTGAGACACTACTTGTATAGTCATAATCATTAAAAATGTATCTAGCAGCTGATCTTTGTACTTGCTCTATCTTATAAATTTAGTATTTCTGCCAAGGATGCCAAACTATGGAGCAATATTCAACCTGAGGTCTAGCATAGGTCTTATATATGCAGTTTCCTTTATCTTTTTATTTGGGGTTTTAACATTTCTTCTAATGAATCTGAGGGAGTTATTTGCTTTAGATGTAATGTTGTTTATATGTTTGGTCCATGAAAGGTCTTGACTAATAGTGACTCCTAAGTATTTCGCTTCTTGAGTTGAGTTTAGTTGGATATTATGGAGGGTATAAGGAAATATTACAGGGTTTCTTTTACTTGTTATCCTGAGAACTTCACATTTGTCAGGGTTGAACTCCATGGACCAGTCTTTTTCCCATGTTTCTAAAGCATGAATGTCATCTTGGAGGGTTTGGGCATCTTAATTGTTTCTAAAAGATCTAGATGGTTAGGTAGACAACAATATCATCTGCAAAGAGTCTAACCTTACCTTTGACACTATCTGGGAGGTCATTTATGTAAGAAAGGAAAAGGCAGGGACCTATAATACCGAGCCTTGGGGACACCTGAGAGGACTGGTAGTATTCCTGATTTTTGACCTTCATCTACAACTTGCTGGGAAGGAATGGACCCAATTTGTAACCTCATAACTTATACCCAATCTTTCTAGTTTACTCACAAATTTGTGATGGTCCACCTTATCAAATGCCTTACTGAAGTTGGTAAGGTATCTATAATGAGCGCATTTTTTGCGCGGAGCTTCTCAATTGCTGCATTGCAGCAACATTTGTAGTTGTGCAAATTATGAACTAAAGAACAATAGTAAAAAAACAACATGAACTGGCATAAAAATGTCAGTGAATTTAATTGTGCCGATTAAGACACAGTTTAATACGCAATAGTGATAATGAATAATTATATAACATCAACACTTATATGTACATCGACATTATTTCAGATGTGGTAATCAAACAGTTTAAAAAGGTATAAATAAGTTGGTAGTATCTTTCATGTCTTTATTCGATGTAAATTAAAGATGGTGTCGTGAGTGTTAATTAATTAGGAAGAAATGCATTGAATTTCGAGTTAAAAGGTTTGTATGAATTAAGTTTCCAACAATCTTTTTTTTTCAGTTCATTTGACTGTTTCTATTGAATACGTTCATCAGTATAATAAATATTTGTTTCGTTTTTATTAACTTATTTTCAAAGAATATTTACTGTGTAAAAAAAGTATTGGAATAGATCTATATTGTTTTGTTTTAAATCACTTTATGTCATCATGACTGATAACTGTATTGATTGTGGATCAGGCCCGTCGTCACGATTTTGTGATTGGTGCGGCCAATTTGGTTGGTTTGAGCCAGAATGTAGAGGGGTACGGGGGCATGCTCCCCCGGAAAAAATTTTATTCTAGGATGCTCTCAGGGGCGTTTTCCCGTATATTTGGCACAGTTTACAGCCTGCCTTGTTCATGTTATATAGCAAATTTGTATTACGTCATTTGTTCATGTTTAATATGTTGTATTCTGATGCCTCTCAGAGGCCTAGAATTTGAAAATAAAAAGTTCAAAGTTCAAAGTACATGTTATAGTAATATATGTCAACGATTTTTTACATTTTTAAGTGCGCCGTAAGTTTTAAGGGTGAAATTTAAGGTTCGCATAACGGACGGACAGGTGTACATAAAAGATGAATACATGTAATTGATATTTGGCAAATGAAAAATAAACAATAACTGATGTTATAATTCTTTAGATGCATTTTTATCTGATAATTATAAATTACCAAATAAAAGAGATATTACAGTACGTGGGTTATTGTTTAACATAAATCACACAATGGTATAGGCTTAAATAACAACCCATGACATGATGGAAGAATAGTACATTACGAGTCACTAATAACCACTTTTTGTTTAGCAGTAACTTGTATTTTTTACACAACACAGAGTCTCATTTTATGTAAATTTTCCAAAAACACATCGCCGTCGTTCTCTGGTGGCAATGAACTCATCGGCAAAAACACGTTAGTTAAATGAATCTGGCCTGTACTTATGAATATGTAACACCATTAAGATTGTTCAAACGTACTTGAGACATGACATTGTCGATCTCAGGTATGTCTTTCTTCTTCTGAGCGCCAAGAATGTCCTTTCACTTGTAGCATTAGTAGCAGGCATTTCTAACAAAATCTTAAACAACACAACGACCTCAAAGAACAGTGCTCGTTCTAGCACTGACTGAACTGACACAAATTTCAAAACGTCAGGTAGAGTAACAGTACTATTTTCTGATTTGTCAAAATGTGAACGTAGCAGCTAAAGCTGCACCTCTAAGATATCTCGGTTAATGTCGTTACCATAGGCATTTCAAACAAAACCAAGTTCTCTAGTGTATACTCGGTCGTCAAAGGTTGTGTGACCTTAATACGTAAATCCTCCACGTTCTGAAGTACGGGATATCCCGGTTGGTCAAATCTCTATTTAACACTGGCCATGGCAAGATCGATTGCTTCAAAGTACTTATAGGCCAGAACACGGTTGCCGTATACAATCAATAAAATGTTATCAAGTTCTCGGAGAATTCAGACATACTATTTTAAGATATTCATAATGCATATTGCAAATCTCATGCACTGTTTTTTTTTTGTTATATCATAATATATATAACATTGATGAAATAATGTACGTTTTGGAAACGAAAATGATATTGGTTGATTTGGTTCCGATGGAATTGTGTCACACATCATGATAGTTTGCTATCTTAAGCTATTCATATTTAGATACTTGTATGTGAACAGAAGTAAATTTTTAAGGATTGTGATGTTATATTTTAAATAAACATATAATATATATATACTGTGATCTGTCTGAAGCCACGTCGATGTTAATTAATGCCAATTAAGATAACTTCACACTTGACTTAGTAGGACCCCTACATATACCTGGTCAATTAACAGTGTCCAGTTGTTTCTTCACGTCATGTTTGTATATTAACGCGCATATTGCATAAGAGGCCAGTCAAGTGTCAAATTGATTATCAGCGATGTGTGTTTTTTTGTTGTTGTTTTTTTTTACTCATTTTTTGGCCAAAATATTGGTCCGGCCTCGGATATATTAATTGTGCGTGACAGACAGGAGGCAGTGTCAGACCTGCGATACCTGTGATAGATGGCAGCATCTCTATAATTAATCTTACTTAAAAACTGTTCATGGAAACACTTTAGTGTGCTTTTGGTCATTTCTTTTTGATTACATACAATAAATTAAACATAGTAATGATTTGAACACATTAAGGCTTTTTTCCATGATATGTCAATAAAAAAGTTTAGTTTTTTCTTAATACTTCTATCGTATTTCTATCATTTCTTTTTAAGTGTTTATATTTTAAAGAAAATAAATAATAAAAAAAAATGGGGCCGGGTTGACCAGACATAACATTGGTTTGGGGCCGGGTTGACCAATTTGGGACCGGGCTGACTTGCGGCCGGGTTGATTTGGGACCGGGTTGACTTGTACCGGTTTCAAAGCTAATTGGTCATTAATTTGACCTTACCGGAAGTAACATGACAAACAATAACAACAACAACAATCTCATTCTCGACAAAAGTTTATGAAAATGGGACAACATCATTCGCACAGCTCTAATTCAAGTCCTGAAAACATTCCTGATATAGCTACACGTAGGAAATCATCCACAAAGATTCAAACATCAGCTTATGTTCCAGCTCTTGAGAAATTATTTCAGGTAGATCTAAGAAATGGTAGACAGACGTTTTACTCAAAATTTTATTACTGCCAAGACAGTTCACCGTCTTACACTTAACACCAAGACGTTGTTCTCCCTTTTTTATACAAATTTGATACTTTTGATTTAATAATATTTCTAAGAATAAAATTTTGATTGAAAAATTGCCATAATTTTTTCCAAGGAAGTGGCCAGCCAGGACACACTGTAGGCTTACAAGGATTTTAACCAAAAATTTGTCCTCCCATGTTTACTTTAATAAAGATTCTACGCCATTTTGTAAAAATAATTAATACAGAGGAAGTGATAGAAATGTCATTGTGATCATGACTCATTATGGTGCCTCATAGTCATATTTCCGTGGTACTTAACTGTTTAACACAGACAACATAATTTAAAAGAATAAAATTCTGGAAAACACATTGAATATTGTAGGATAGACATGTCAATTCCATCATAGTTTATTCCATTTAATGTTTGCATGTAAGCAATTATGTATACAACATTGTAATTAACACCCATCTGCTGCCTAGTGAGTAAAATTGTGTTCTCATATTTCCAAGGCAATTACATTTTAACAGTTTCAAAAGCAAAATAAATAGTAATTTTTATTTTTTTAGTACACCTATACCTAGACTCATCTGAAAGTGGGGATTTTCTCTTTGGCATTTATCAAATATGTCAATGGTTGTTTAACAAAGAAGATTTTCTTAAAAGGTATGAAATCTAAAAGTAAAATAAATTACTTTGCTCCTAATTTCAATAAAATTATTATTTTTGTTCAGTCGTATACATCACATTTCAATGAAAATACAATAAAATAGTTAAAGTTAAACTAATGGCAGGTTAAAGAAGTCTATGAGGCACTTTAGACTGTTTATACCTATTACCTTGGAAATATGGGTACCACGGAAATACGAGGCACCAGTATACATTGTTTATCACATGCCCGTGCCGCTTTTGCGACTCTGTAAACACGGTTTTTCAATGTGACGTCATATTTGTGTTATATAAACAAAGCTTTAAGACATGCTATTTAGTTTGCATTATACACTAGGTTTAAATCCTCGTCTAAAGACATAAAATAACATAATAAAATTGCATTTTTGACTTTCTTATAATTTTGAAAATTGCCGTATGGCTTGAAAATACATGTAGTACTGTGTCCTGGCTTGCTGCATGTGACTCACGTAGGGCTAGAACTTTTGGCTAGCCACTTTCTTTCATTAAATTGATTTTCAAAAGGGCATTTCAGGGGTATGACTAAGTACCGAATATGAATTTGCAAATATGAAGAGAATGTGGAATATGAATATCATTTCCATAAAATTTTGGCATAGAGTCAAAAAATCACACTATAATTAATATATTATATCATAGTGAGTATTGCTTTGTTAAAAAATAAAATATTATTTGATAAGTGCTGTTTAAAAAAAAACTGTCACATATATTAAAACAAGTCTGTATTTCCGACTTTTATTAGTGACCAAAATATCAGCAATAAGGCTATATTTCATGAAAACTCTCATGTTCATATTATGATTTTCAATTTAATTTTAAATTGTTATGGTTAATATTTATAAAGATACTGCTCAGTTTACCTGTCATAAAATCAGCTTTTGAGTAATTTTTGAGTGGGTAAATATTCTGCAGGAGCATGAATTGTTACTGACAAGAGTCAAGAATTAGGGCCGGGGGCATACAGTTTAGTCCTGGCTTTCAAATCTTTATAAGCTGCTTTTTAACATTTTTTTTTCATGTGATGCTGTATTAAAGTTTTGGATCAGACCCATTGATAGATCCCTACTCTGACCTTTTATTTGAATAATAATAGATTTAACCAGTGCTCTTTTGTTAACAAATATGTTGTGCTGAAGTTCTAATTGTATCCACTAATCTTAATATGAAATTAGGCAAAGCCTATGAACGGGGAAGTCGTTAAAAAATCCTTTCATTCTTTCCGTTGTAAAGGTGTCATTCGGTATTACATGCACCGCTTCCGTTTTCACTCGGAACACTCGACGATTATTATTAATCCAAAAAGTTGAGATTTGTTCCGTTATCGGAATACCCCGCCTATTGTCATTGAGTTACATTGTAAATGGCGACGCCCGACTAGAACTGACACTGAAAATTTCTTTGATAGGTATAGCATTCTATATATCTTTTAATTGTTTTTTATTTGATTTTCTTTTAAATATACACGTGTAGTCTATAGCCGGGCAAGCCAAAGCTTTGACTTCCCCGTAATATAATTGGAATCGGACAGGTCACGGATCTATGCATTACAAAACCTCACCAAAATAACATATGCTGATTTAACATAATTTTTTCTTTGCAAATTTGAACTCTTTTTAGTCCCCTACCGGTTTAACCGGAGGGGACTTTAGGTTTACCCTCCGTCCGTCTGTCCGTCTGTCTGTCTGTCTGTCTGTCCGTCTGTCAGTCCGTCAGTCCGTCCGTCCACCAAACTGGATCCCGCGATAACGCAAAAAGTACTGAAAATATTTTTATGAAACTTGATATATGGATAGATGGCAGTATGGAGATTATGCACGTCTTTTTTTTTTTCTTCCTATGTTGAAAATTCTGGTTGCTATGGCAACAAATAGTCTGAAAATATGGCAAATTTAACACATAAACTGGATCCAGTGATAACTCAAAAAGTACTGAAAATATTTTTATGAAACTTGAAATATGGGTAGATGGCAGTCTGGAGATTATGCACATCTTTTTCTTTTCTTCCTATGTTGAAAATTCTGGTTGCTATGGCAACAAATAGCCTGAATTTCAAGATTTCTGATTTAAATTTTTCAGCTTTTTCACTATAATTATGTTCTTTATTTCTTAAGGTGTTTACTTCAAACTTTAAATATAAGTTTCTGGTCATCAACCACATCATATGTGGCAAGGTTTATAACTCTAGCACAAAAAAAATCAGTATTACCTCCCTTGAACTTAGATTTTTTAGGGGAAAAAATGTTGTCTTTTTTAAATAACTTCTTTATTTCCTAATGTATCTACTTAAAACTTCATATATATGTTTCTTATTATCACTCGACATTTTTGAGAAGGTTAAATACTCTAGCAAGACTATTTCCAGAATTATGTCCCCCTTGAACTTAGATTTTTTTTGAGAAACTGGTATTTTCACTCCAACTTCTTCATTCCTTATAGGATTTACTTTAAAATCCCACATCGTAATAATATGACAAGGTTGTATAAACATAATTTCCTTACTAAGCATGGAAACTTAACACATTACTGTGATATAGACAAACTTATTTTATTATGTTTTGTGGTTGATAATTTCAAATACAGACTTCATCCTCAAATTCATTATAAATGGCAATACACAGGAGTGTATGACAATTAAAGAACTTTTTGAGGGACCGGTAGGGGACTACTGTATTGCCCGCAATACTATCAAATGCTTGTTCATATTAATTCATGTGCATTATTCGATATAACAATTATTTTGAAATTGTTCTAAAAGTATCAAAATATTAGTATTGTCAATAAAATTGCCTGTTTAACTGTCAAATGTCACACCTATTTGAGAAGGCCATGATACTAAGGAACTAAGCAAGATCTTGTATGACATAGTTTGCGGGAACCAGTTAGAGTTTCATATACTTCAATTTATAGTGTTCATTTTCAGATTAATGATTATATTAATTAATGTACATGTATTATATAAATGTATGTATTAACTTTGTTTTTCAGAAACTTGAATTGACTGCAGAGAGCGACAATGGACATCCAGGAGAACTGACAAGAGCAACATTTGAGGTAGGGTGTATAGTGTTCTTGCACAACAGGAAGTGACATCATACAGTTGTAAATGATGTTGTGAAATCAACTGTTTTTAGTGTTTTTACCCTTGTTAAAGATAGTATAATACTGTATTTTATCTATTATATAATAAACAAAGATATATATTTATTTTTTATATGTAAAATAATAACGCTGATTTATCCTATAAGAACAGATATTGTGAAACTCTCTGTAGTAATCTTTCAGAACATTATTAAAATCAATTACCATCCTGAAGAGATCATGATTTGAATTTAAGTGTTGTAAGACTGAACATTAAAGTGAACAGGTTGATAATTGGATGAATAGGGATAGCTATAATTGTACTCATGCAGGTATCTGCGTCACGCTTTGGTTAAATTTCTGCATTCAAGTTGGTATTTCCAAAACTGGGAATGGGAATAGTCAAGCGCACTGTCCCACCAACAGCTCTTCTAAACCAGTCTACTTTAATTCTGTATTGTAGAATGTGTTCCATGGTCCATTACAACTGTTTGGTAAGTTATTGTACAGACAGATGGTAACTGTTGGTCACCATAGCACTGACAAGATTAAAGAACGTATCACGTGTGAACAGTTTGTGAAGGCTGGGCGTGAAATACTGAAAATGTTTGATGAAACTGACCAGCATAAATACTACTTCAAATTGTTTGCCGAAGGAAAAGATCACCTCACTCAAGCAGGTATTCAATTGCTGTCTTTCATTTTTATACCTAAGTAGTATTTTGCAGGTAGTACATATGACATAGTTTCAAATAAAACATGTTTTGATACTTCTAGTTTTTAAAATATTATTTCAGTTGACAATTTGAAGTCACAGTATAAAGTAATGAAGGATGAAAAATACAGACTAAAACATTTTTGATATATACATTCTTTAATCTTATTTAATTTTTTAAAGCTATATATCTGCTGCAAAAAACTTTTTTTTAATGTTGGAAAGAATACAGTCATGTTCTTCTAAAATACCTGTAGGAAAGAAGTGCGTTTGAATTTTTCTTTTTGAGTGAACGGCACATGCACAAAATCATTACCAAACAGTTTAAACCCTACTTAAAATAGCAGTACATTCTATAATATTTTGTCCTTGAGCATTTTAGTGTTTTGTTTACATGATAATACAATATTCATGTTTGTTAAAGAACAGAGACATTTTTTGTTATTAATCTTTCGAGAATCAACCATAAATTGTGGGAACAACATGATTTTTTCTGTTTATAAAGTTTATAAAAATGTTCCATAAGATATAGCTTTATACAACCTTTAAAATAGTTAACTACATTTAACTAGAATATATTTTACTGCATTTCACTGTTGTTGTTTTTTGTCACTATAGATGCTTTGACAATGGTTAATATATCATATGCGTTAACACTTTCCTCGTCGATGATTCCCTACGTGAAAGGTGCTAAAGATGATAAAGTGTTTGAATCAGTTGTACAGAGTATGGTAGGTCATTAGTTTATCTACATGTTACGATCCTACAATGATTATAAATTCTGGAAATTTGATCATGTTGTTGTTATTTTGAACTTTTTTTACTCCATCAGTGATCACTTAATTGAGTTGTTTCTGTCTTACGACACAGTAACAATTGTATTATACTTACTAATATTACATACTCAATTTTTCCACTTTAACAAAAGGTCAGTAATATTGTGTGAGATAGTTTAAATAGTTTATAATATGTGTATATAATATGTGTTTATAATATATGTATTTAAGCCATACCCTGCTAGCAGCAACTGTTTCTACACATGTGACCAGTGCAGACTGAGATCTGCTGGCATATCTGTCATCTTATCGTGGTCTGCACTGTTCGCTGTTCAATCTATTCAAATGACAAAGTTGTTGCTAAGAAGGATGAATGGTTGTGTCCAAATTAAAAAGGTCAACAAATCTGCTTTTAGATATTTACCTTGGTTTTAGGTTAATATCTAAGTAGTAAAGCAATTTTGCAAAGTCTTTCATTATATTTGGAGTCTTTTTGATATTTATAATATTTGTAATATTTGTATACCTGTAGTATTATTGCCTTTTAGACAGGGTTTACATGTTATTAATAGATATTTTTCATGTTTAACATTTTGACTACTATATTTGTGTAATGAATTGGTCCTGCCTAGAATAAGGAGCTTACAATAATTTAGGGATTTCAATGTAAAAGTTGAGAGGACAGCAGACATTTTCACAAAAAATCTTACGACAATTTTTTGTCGTAAGAGAAATCTTACGATAAATCTCCTTTTCACAATAAATCTTAAGAAAATCTTAAGTGCAAAATCTGTCGTAACTTTACGATAGGTCTTCCCCGTTCGTAAGTGTAATTTTTTCTCTCTTAAGGGTAAAATATCATGTATCTCTTACCTAAACTGAATAAAAACAAACAAAAAGTTGGAGGAAAAATAAATATAAGCAAACAGTATGCTATGAATAACACAAATTGAGGTATAATTATTTTTCAACATAAACATTTGTGACGTCATGACTTGATGACGTCACGATGGAGAGGGTTATGAATAGTTTAAATGTGAACTATACTGTAGTATTATTGAAAACTTATAATTTGTACAATGGGTGAGTTCGCTTTCATTGCCAGCATGTACTAGTGGTACCTTTTTATTTATTAATAACATAGTATTCCTTCTTTCTGAATCTTTTAGATATATATAATTATCTTCAATCAAGATATAAATTATATCAGTTTGAATCATTTTTGTGTTCTTATTGAAATTTGATTGTGTTCAATAGATATTTCAAGCTCTTGATTACTTGATTTTAAAACCGGAATCAAATATAGAGCATGCACATCACTATCAAATGAACGTTGCTAAGGATGTTTTTGTCGTAAGATTTATCGTAAGTGAATTATTTATCTTAAGATAAAATTTTAACTTACGAGTGGCTTTGTGAAAATGACTTAAGATTTAACTTACCATTATCGTAAGTGAAAAACTTAAGATAAATCTTAAGATTTTTTGTGAAAATGTCTGCAGGTCTCTAAAGGCTTGTCAAACTGCACAAATGTGAAAACAGGTCAGTATAACTTGACCCTTGTCCCATTGCTTGATTTAAGTGTTCTGACATTTGAATCTCTTAAATTTAATGATAGTCTGTTCCAATATCAAGACATGACAAGTTTATTATACAAATTCAGTATATTTTATTGAAATCACTCAAATTTAATATTAAACAGCTCGAAAGTCGAGACTGGACATGTTCATCGCACAAATTCAGGACAGTACAGTCAATAATTTATAAATATTGGATTATTTCAGTTTGGAATGAAGACAGAGATAAACTTTCATGATATGGAGAAATGGATGGATCAACATTGTTCTAATATGTTCTGTGGTGTCCACAATTGGGTCCATACTATCCTGACTGGCTCAAAGATGCCGACAGAACTGGTATATCTTACTGTTATATATTGTACTTTCATGGTACACCAGTACAATACAGAACTGGTATAACATACTGATTTATATTGAACTTTCATTGTGTGCCTGTACTGTACAAAACTGGTATAACTCAATGTTATATATTGAACTTTCATGGTACACAAGTACGATACAGAACTGGGATAACTCAATGTTATATATTGCACTTTCATGGTACTCAAGTACGATACAGAACTGGTATAACTCATTGTTATATATTGAACTTTCATGTTACACCAGTACAATACAGAACTGGTATAACTTACTGATTTATATTGAACTTTCATTGTGTGCCTGAACTGTACAGAACTGGTATAACTCAATGTTATATATTGAATTTTCATGGTACACAAGTACTACATAGAACTGGTATAACTCAATGTTATATATTGAATTTTGATGGTACACAAGTACAATACAGAACTGGTATAACTCAATGTTATATATTGAACTTTCATGGTACACAAGTACAATACAGAACTAGTATAACTCAATGTTATATATTGAACTTTCATGGTACACAAGTATGATACAGAACTGGTATAACTCAATGATATATATTGAACTTTTATGGTACACAAGTACCATACAAAACTGGTATAACTCAATGTTATATATTGAACTTTTATGGTACTCAAGTACGATACAGAACTGGTATAACTCATTGTTATATATTGAACTTTCATGGTACACCAGTACAATACAGAACTGGTATTACTTACTGATTTATATTGAATTTTAATTGTGTGCCTGAACTGTACAGAACTGGTATAACTCACTGTTAAATATATATTGAACTTCCATTGTATAGAACTAGTATATCTTAATGGCTTGTATTGAACTTCATTGTATGGTACAGAGCTTGATAAGATATTTAATTTTGGTTATATGGTCTTTGTCATTGTAGAGAACAATTATATCAATTAAAAGTATAGGAATGTCATGGTATATTTCACTGTAGCAAATATAAATAATTTCTGTTTATAGTAAAAGATATATCAGTTGATGAAAAATGTTAGGGGATCATTCAATAAGAAAATAATATATCTGTCTATCAACATGTTACTTTTAAACAAATATTTCAAAATCTGTGTTTTTATTACGTAGGAAGCAGCTCCGGTACCAATGTTAGATAAATTCACAGAAGGAAAACACTGTATGACCATGGGTATGTTATGGTTACTAACGGCAACCCTACCGTACCGGTACACACACACCGAGAAAGATACAGATCCAAGTCTCCATGCTTCAACTACAAAAAATCCACTTCTCACATCATATCAATTCCTTATGAAACTTGTAAGTAAACATGAACAGTTTAATTTGATAATAAAAGAGTTAATTTATGTTAACTTATGTTTTATCAGTTATTTAGATATAGGCTATATCAGGTTTACTTTAATAATGCTCGAGCTACATGTATATTCATGTCAATGTTAATCAATATAACATCATGACTTTAACCTTAACCATTAACTTAGTGGAACTGAAAGTGTCTAGCCATTGCTGTAAGTACAAAGTCACACCAGCCTGCACATCCATACAATCTGGCTGAACTATAACAGTTGGTAGGTCAATTTAAGTATTTTAACATGGACATTCCTTGATCTTTGAATGGATTGTTTCAGATTCAAAGCAAAGATAAATCTGTTATACAAAGTCTATTTCACATACAAAATTACTACATTGTAGGTAAATTTAGATGGGAGTAAATTGTACCAACTATATATTCAGACATTCCGAAAAGTATTTTGACATTACTGGACATTTGTTCCAGCAATCTTGAAAGAATCACTGGACGGAATCAGTTTTCCCTGGACAGAATGGAAATCAGAATAAAGACACTTTAAATATTTTAAATTTCTATTTAGTTAGCACCTTCAAAATAGCGTAAAACACTCATTTCTTGTAATTGCGAAGAACTAATAATTTTCCAACTGGAAGTAAGTATTTGTTCAAGTGCCATACCGTAATAGGCCTATTACAACTAAATTACTTTGTAATGGCAAATTTATTTATGAAAATAATTGATTTGGAATACGTAATACTGATAATAACTGTGTTTATTTTAATTCTAAATATTATCTTGGAGATCGTGTATGTGAAATCTTGAGACAAAATTTTTCCCGGTCTGATCATAATTTTATGGGTCAGGTCCGTCGAACCGACACTTTTCGGAAAGTCTTTATATTGATGATAATAATTAGGTTAGGTTAATTTACAATGTTTTAAAATAAATATTGTTAAGGTCTTCATGGTTGTGTGATGAAGGTCTTTAAATCCAGTAAAATACTCACTTGTGGATAGTGTTTGCATGCTCATTTTTAAAAATTCTAACTATAAATAGACTGTTGTTTTTTAGTAAAATAAGTGACAGTGTACTTCATAATTATACAGTATGAAAAAGCATTATGGCAATATCATAAGGAACATTTGGCAGTTAAACTCGCATGTCTGGTTGTCACATCAAATGATGTAAAGATGATATTTAGAGGTCTTAGTCAGCGTGAAAGTTGATCATTTGCAGTATCATTGTGTTCTTGTTGCAGAACCTTCATAACAACATAACTTGTGTAATTTCAGGCTAGATTAAGTCGATGTCAGAGTTGGACCACACTGTATGACAGTGATGATCATGGTCTGTCTATGAACAGGTGAGTTAATATTATTGTTTCAAGTATTTTTGAGCATTATTTGCAAATTTATTATTATGAGATTATTATTACTAATGTGGACATCATAGTTTCTTTCAAATAATAAATCTGACTTTAGTTTAAGGGTGGATATCTTTTTTTTCTGACATTTTTGTGAGATATTGTAAAATATCTTTATGATGTGATATATAAAATACCAGTTTGATGTGATATATAATATCAGTGATATATACTGTGTCAGTGTGATTTAAGTGATATATAATGGATCAGCATAATGTATGATATATCAGCGTGGTGTATGATATATAAGTGTGGTGTAACTGATAAATAAAATATGAACATGATGTAAGTGACATTTAATATATCAGCCTGGTGTAAGTGATATATATAAGTGTGAGGAAAGTGATATATGATACTACACTCTTTGAAACTGGGTGAGATATAAAATTTTAGTTCCTGTCATATACAGTCAGTGATAATAAAGGATAAAGGTTTTCATGATAAAATTAGCAAGGCTATATGAATAAGTTTTATTTGTAGTGGCAAATTCTCTTATTGATGTGTTCCCATATGCTCCTACATATATTTTAAAGGAATCTGTTCTTGGTGAAATATAGTCCACATTCACTTCCAACAAATATTCTCTACATTTTTCAGGGAAGAGGTTGCCATTAAATTAATTCTTTTTATTTAGTGAAATTAGGACTCAAAACATAATGCTTTAATAAAGGCATGACTTGTTACACCATTTTGTTTCTGATTGTTACAGATTTACACACCACATATCATCATATAAAGATCCTACTATAACACTGTTGTCATTTGAAGGTAGAAATATATACTGTGTAGCTGAGGATGTTCCATGGAGGTATGTACATCATTCCAGTAGTTAACTATGTTTCTACACTTTCTAGTTAAATACATGATAAGTTTAAGTGTGTATTATTTAGCAATGTATACTTTATTTAAGAATAAACACTTACCCTACTGGTGAAAACTGTTTCTAGTCATGTGACCATTGAAGACCAAGATCCAACGGCACATTTGTTGTCATTTGATCATCAGCGTTTGCTATTCAGTCACTACATATTTTATCATTTTTCTAAAAATGATAAATGAGCCGCGTCATGACAAAACCAACATAGTGCGTTTGCGACCAGCATGGATCCAGACCAGCCTGCGCATCCGCAACATTATACCTCCTAATCACTCAGGCTCACAGTGCACGTGAATTTCAAAATAAGCTTTGACCCATTTGTGTAAATCATTTAAAATATTTCCAACATGTGTAATGTAAAATTGTACACAGAGAGAGTTTTTGACAATTAGATAATAAAAACAATGTTAAATGAATTTAATTCAAAGTGATATTTTGTATTTATTTATAATCATGCCTTTGTTCATATGTTGTTGTCTGTGTTTTCTTCTCAGAATTATATTTAATGTTGTAATGTATTTATTTATGATATGACAAAGTGTTTCTCTTGAATAAAAATGTTTGATGTATGTGTTTCAGGGAAGGCTCACAGAAGTTTGGTGGTGATGATACGCAGTTAATACAGATATCACCTGTATACAGGGTAGTTAAAGGTAATTGTTAGGTCTACCTGCTGGCAATTAGCTTATATTGAGTGTGTAAAGTCATAAAACACTGGTTATTCACCAGTTACAAGTATCTGTTGCTCAAAATGTTTATTGAGATTCATATCAAAGGCAATATCTTTGCGAAAGTGTCTACAAAAAAAAAATCTGACAGATTTTTAAATTAATTTACAGGTCACTCAAGATTTAATAGCAATTTATGAAATACTCTGTATTCAGGTTATCATATCTGTCTACCAGAGGATAACATTTGAGATACCTATTGATGACTTGCATAGAAGTTTAATTCATAACATAGCATGTTTTAGAAAACCAATTTTATATGCTTGATTATCTTTAAACATGGCTGCAGTTGTAAACTTATGAATATATTTTCATGTTTTAAGAAACTATACAGTATGGTAATATGAATTTGTTGTTAAGATTTTTGACAAAAGAAATTGATTGTTTTTTAAAGATTTTTGACAGATTATATGGCTGTGAAAATATGGTTGTTTGCCATATATCCCTTACATAGTAGTTTTGGTTATATAAGTTTTCATCCATTTATTCTGGGTAAAAAACCTTTCATGAAGGTTTATAAGAAATGATATGTTTTTGCCAAAACTGTGAACATTTTACCTAGTGAAATTATATTCTTAACTCAGAAAACCATCATGAAATATTAATATGTTAAAAAAAACTGCAAAAGTTTATTTTAAATACAAAAATGATCTTGTATTTTTTAGACACAACACACGTCTAGGCTAGAGCCTCACCTTAACATATTGAAATCAGAATGCCACCAATGTTGAATTTTCAGATTTTTCTCTTTGTTATGTATTATAAACAAGCTTGAACAGGTACATTAGACATATTGTTTTACCTTCTTGTAGTTATAAACTAAAGGAAAATGTTTCAAAATGCAAATTTGAAAAACATTGGTAGTTACAAGCAAAAAAGAAAATTTTTAAAATGCAAATTTGAAAAACTTTAGACTTTGCAATGATATGTGATTGTATTGTTGATATTTTTACAGCTAAGGGACCGATGGTGTTATGGAATATGTCAGACCGTAATTTACCTCAGGGTATTTATATAGGTCACACTGGAAAGAGTAATGTGATAGGTATACCTGCTGACTTTAGTACATTACAACATTATGGCGTTGACTGTGAACTACATAGAATAGAGGTTAGTTAGCATTTTGGTAATCTTTGATATATATTTATATATCACATACCCGTGCTGCTTTTAAAACCTGGTAAAAACAGTGTTGCACAGCTTATACATGTTTTGACATGACGTCATTTGCATTATATAAGTATTGCGTAAAGGCGCGCTAAATGTAAGTGTTATGCTATTAGCCCAACAATGTAAAAAGCCCTTAATTTGGATATGTGATTAATAGAATATTATGTTTGTGTAGCCTCATTACTTAATTTATTGAACTTGTTGTATATTTCAAAGTACTGAAATAGACTGATTTGTAATTTCAGTAACTTGTTACCATAGAAACAGAAACAATTAATAGCATTTTAATTGTAAACTAGTATCTTTGATTATTAGTAATGCAAATCTCTCATGTTAAGTGTAAACTGGGGTAATTTCCAGTATAATTGTAACTAAAAATAGCCTCTACTGGAAAAGAAAGGTGATTATTCCATGTAATGACGGCCATTTTAAAAAATGGCTGCCATGACAACCATCTTGGCATATAAAATGGGTCCCATGCCCAAAATGTTTCTTTTGCATTGATTAACATCTGTGCCAAGTTTCATGCTTTTCCCATTTTCTGAAGTATTTTAGCATATTTTGTTACAAATTGACTGGACTAATTATGCTTGCCACAGGCCCATTGAACATGCACTCATTTCAATATACTCTATAATTTCTTATTTGGACTTGTGCTTTAATATCAGGCAAAACTAAACTCTTATATATCATAAACTAAAGTCAGAAAAGAACTAAAGTGTCAACTCATCACTACCTAATACATGTAGGTAAAAATGATTTATTAATGTCCACTGGTTTTATATAACATGTATACAATATGATATTTTTTCACGATATGTAGATGTGGGGATGTGGGGGAGTAGAGTCATATCAGGCACAACAAAAACAGAAACACTGGGAGAGAAAAGAAGTGGAAAAACACCAGACAAGAAAGGTGAAGAGTTAATTATATAATATATAATACAATACCACTCCAATTCATATTTTGATAATCATATATGGAAAGCTTTTAGTACAAATACTGTTCATCAATGACTATATATGAGCCGCGTCATGACAAAACCAACATAGTGTGTTTGCGACCAGCATGGATCCAGACCAGCCTGCGCATCGGCGCAGTCTGATCAGGATCCATGCTGTTCGATTACCAACTCTATTACAAGTAGAGAAACTGATAGCTACCAGAATGGATCCTGATCAGACTGCGCAGGTGCGCAGGCTGGTCTGGATCCATGCTGGCGCAAACCCACTATGTTGGTTTTGTCGTGACACAGCTCAATTATATATAAAGAAACCCCCATCATAACTGTATAAATATTTAAGGGAAGCAGTTGCTCCTTGGTTCAGGTGTCAGACTCTCAGCCCAGGTCTCTGTGGGTACGAGCCCAACTGGGGTCACAACCATGTTTCCTTATATGATACAAGTGCTGGTTAATAATGAGAGTTCATATAAGCTTCAAGCTTTTATCATCATCAAACTAGAATAAATGAGCCGCGTCATGACAAAACCAACATGGCGCGGCTCAAATGTAGTTAAATACTGTAAAATCAGTATTATTCATGTGGAACTAATTTTCATGGTTTTCGTGGATAGGTCAATATCCAGGAAAATTTCATTTCATCTGCTGTAAGATTATTTTGCATCAAGCATTATCTACATTTTACCTTTTGGAAAAATATGCAGTCCCAGAATTTAAGAACCCACGAAATTTAAGAACCCACGAAGACCTCAGATGCCCTTCTTTTTGACAACACTACAAAATTTTAACGCCCACAAATTTAAGTGAATTCACTGTAAAACTAAATCTGAATGATTTATAATATTATATATTATAATTGTTAAACAACATATTTTTGTTATTTTATTTGTTTTATTTTAGTTGCATCTTGACACAAACTGGGATGAGAATCCTGACAAACAGCTATTATCTTGGGGAGGTATAGAGGTGAATCATCAATACAGTAGGAATGGTGGCATGTAAACACTACCACCCCCTGGTGGTATATCATCTGTCTTTTGTGAAACAAGGGGAGAGAAATTTATCTTTTCTTAAAAAAAAAGGGAGCCAACCTTCTGTCTGAAGTGAACAAAGGGAGTAAACTTATGTCTGAATCTTCAAAATATATATCAAGCTGTGATTTAGTTTCTTTACATGTCTTCCAAACTACACAAACATTGGAACTACAAAATGTGTGCTATAGATGGAAACATAAAATCAGGAATAATGGATGACTTGAAAGTTAAGTTTTAGAACAGAGAAGTTATAATTGAGCCGCGTCACAACAAAACCAACATAATGGGTTTGCGACCAGCATGAATCCAGACCAGCGAACAGCATGGCTCCTGATCAGACTGCGCAGATGCGCAGGCTGGTCTTGATCCATGCTGGTCGCAAACCCATTATGTTGGTTTTGTCATGGTGTGGCTCATATTATCTTCTTTAAATTTTGACATGGTTATATCATCACATTATTTATAAGTGTATTCAACTTTAATCCCATTCCTAGTATGATTGTCTTGTAAGATATAGGAAATGTCCATGGTCTTACCAAACAAGGTTAATATTAGACAATATATGAAATTAACCAATCAACAATACTAAATCTTATTAAAATACACAGATATGCCAGCTGGCCTGGCCCTCTTGTTTTACTATTCAGTCCCAATGTTACTGAAATGAAGATGGTTATTTACAACAGTTTACGATTGTAGTCAATTTACATGTGATATTTTAATGTTACCTTATTTGATTTGTATAATGAACTTGCTTTCAAACTGTACATTGTATTTTTAAGGATTTAAAGTATGTCCATGGAAGGGCATAATAGTGAGTGAAACAGGTGAAAGTCTTTAAAAGATTACATTTGACTATAATTCCTTTTACTTTTGTTGTTTAATTTGCATAAATAAGACGGAGAGATATTTAGAAAAAAATTGATAATATTACATTGTTAAAATATTTAGTCTTTTTTTCTCATAACATAAATAGGATTTTAACAAATTGATGTACATGTATGCTATTGTATTCGTTCTTATTCTTATTACTAAATCCAAATTTCTCCTAGACAAGCAGCCATTTTTTATTTGTATATTTTTTTTAATCAGATTAAAACCTTTGCTCATTATCCACAGTGAAATCCAGTTAGTGTAACAGATGTTATTGTTGTGTAAAATCTGATAGATCTGCTCTTTTGTTATTTATAGGGACTTAAATTTTAAAAGTTACGAGGGGATTGGGTTGGGGGGGCGCGGTTGGGTAAGACAGGTTTTCTAGCACAGGTATAAATAGTAGATAATCCTGTCTGATATGCAAGAATACATAGTATCAAAAAAAATCTTGTGGTTTATACATGAATTATCAGTTAATACTGAAAAAAAAATTGGTTCATTAATAGTTATACTTATTTTGATTTTGTAATGAATTTGTTAAGATATTAAATAAAAAAAGAGAAAGAGAATGCCCAGCAATAACAGTATGTATGACTATGAGATAGTGGTGTATAAACTTACTGTTGAAGTATAATATGAAAGATGTTCGTAATAATAGGAAATTATTGTAGAATTTTTTGTCTGATTATATTTGTGTTTTGTCCTTATACATGTTATTAACTCGATATTGGATATAAAAAAATTGTTTTAAACATCAGGGTATTAATCTACTACATGAATTTGTAACTTATGTACATGTATATATCCAGATTTAGTTTGTTTTTTTCTTTAGAAGTAGACCTTTATAGTGGGGAGGTTTAAGTTTTTCTATAGTTAGTTAAATGATTAGTCTTATCAACATTAAGGTATATTATGTAAAATATTTACCTATAAAGTATTTTTGTCCAATTTAACTACTTACATCAAATTAACCGCTAAATTGCTGGATTCTGAAAATTAGCCTTTGACGCCAGTATAAAACCAGGCTAGAGAGCACTTCAGTGCAATCTGACCAGGTTGGTTGATAATCTTAGAATTTCCATCTTGAGTTCCCCAAATTTGATAATGGTAAGTTAAAAAGATGAAGGCTGGGCAAGTACATTTGAGCCGCGTCACGACAAAACCAACATAATGGGTTTGCGACCAGCATGGATCCAGACCAGCCTGCGCATCCGCGCAGTCTGATCAGGATCCATGCTGTTCGCTATCAGTTTCTCTACTTGTTATAGAGTTTGTAAGCGAACAGCATGGATCCTGATCAGACTGCGCGGATGCGCAGGCTGGTCTGGATCCATGCTGGTCGCAAACCCATTACGTTGGTTTTGTCGTGACACGGCTCATTTTAAGAAATTCAGCAGGTTAAGGGTTATTTTGAGTGTAATAAATATATATGTTGATAATTTGTTTAACTTTTTAGTTATGTTTTTGTTTATTTGATTTCTTCAAACATTTATAATGATAGCTGTCTCACAAACCGAAGGTGTGCAGAATTTATTACAAGTAATGAAATATGTCATTTTAAATTGTATTGATGATTTTTGTAATATTTACTTCCAAACAATACATTTCAAAAGATTCTGAATTCTTTAAGAAAATATTTGTTTGAATTATGGGCTATTTTGTATGTATTTTCAAACATAATTTTT
Source organism: Ruditapes philippinarum (assembly GCF_026571515.1). Classification (NCBI taxonomy): domain Eukaryota; kingdom Metazoa; phylum Mollusca; class Bivalvia; order Venerida; family Veneridae; genus Ruditapes; species Ruditapes philippinarum. Next base: position 128,662 of record NW_026865302.1, read on the forward strand.
GTTAAAAAAACACACTTTTTTATGAGAGGAGAAATATTTCAGGTTTTGGAAATTACGGTGCTCAAAATATCTACATCAATTTTGATTTCTTTTTGTCTTGCTTTTCTTGTACATTTATTTAAACATTAATGTGCTACATTACAAAGTTTTAAAATAATGCATATATGTTATACAATAACAAGGGACTATATTTTTGAGTGAAATATTGAATGTATCTCATTGGGGAATGATTTAATATATCTAAATGGAAAGTGATACTGCAGAATTTTTAATGAGCATGTTGGGTTTAAAAGACAGATGCGCTACATTTTATCAATTTATTATATATTTAGTGCCATTAAATAATTAACTTGTCTTTGTTAGTTCTGGATTGAAGTCAATTTTGATCAGTTTTAGGTCTGTTTCACAGACTTGTATAATTTGTTTGTTTATAATATGAGCCGCGTCACAACAAATCCAACATAATGGGTTTGCAACCAGCATGGATCCAGACCAGGATCTGATCAGGATCCATGCTGTTTGCTTACAAACCCTATAACAAGTAGAGAAACTGATAGCGAACAGCATGGATCCTGATCAGACTGCGCAGATGCACAGGCTGGTCTGGATCCATGCTGGTCGCAAACCCATTATTTTGTATTTGTCATGACGCCGCTCATATATACCCTAGTCATTGTGTGATGTTGAAAAGACTTGTTGTTATACTGATATATAGTGCTACAACATATTTACTTTCTGGTCATATAACACTAATTAGGTACAATGTTTCGAGTGCCATATTCTTCATAAAAATGCATGATAATCAAAGTTTGTATAATCAAGCATTACATGTTTTAATGAAATAGTCAGTGGTAATATTTTATTTGGAAAGAAGCTTGGTCATTTGATTTATTTTCTGTAGTTGATGGTTATATTAATACCAGCCTGAAATGTGAAAATCTCATTACAGAAAGTAGCCAGGAAGCACATTACATTTTAGGTCATAATGAAATATTGTAGGTCTATTATTGTATGACATAATACATGTATTCACTAACATGGTAATATCAAGATTGAGGTAATGTCAGATTATGATTATTAAGGTATTGAATTTTTCCCCTGTATTTTTATGCCCCCACAATATGGGAGCATATAGTGTTGCACTTGTCCGTTCGGCTGTCCGGCCGTCCCGAAATCTTGTGAACGCAACTCCTCTTAAACCGGATGGCAGATTTTGCTTAAACTTACAGGGATGAACAACCTTAATGTGTAGATGGTAGTAAAGGAAGGAATTTTTGCTGCGACCAAATTTTACAGAATTATGGCCCTTTGTTGATTTTTTCACTAGATACTATGTAGAAATTTTGTGAACGCAACTCCTCTTAAACCGGATGGCAGATTTTGCTTAAACTTCAAGGGATTAACAACCTTAATGTGTAGATGGTAGTAAAGGAAGGAATTTTTGCTGCGACCAAATTTAACAGAATTATGGCCCTTTGTTGATTTTTAGTTTTCAACTTGTGGCACATGTAGTCCAAAAAATATTTGACCTAGAGTCATAAGATTGACAGAACAGTGGCGTGTGGGGGCATCCGTGTCCTATGGACAAATTTCTAGTTTTTGCTGTTACAGTTTAAAAAACTTTTACATTATTAGATGAAAAGGTTATTTCAAATATCTGTATGTAAATGATGTTGTTACTAAAAATATATTAAGTTACCTATTGTTATGTACGTTTTCTCCTACATTTTCTGCTCACTAAACTTCATTAAACATCATTTAACCATATGTAAAGGTTTTCATATACATGTACTATCACCTAAGTGTAGTAATTGGTTAACTCCTTATAGAATAGGAGCTAAAATGTTACTTCACAAATGTTACTTCAGGAACCAAAATTTTCTCTCTTTATAAAAATAAATTGTTCAGGATTGTTGCTCAGTATGAAATCTACACCATTAGCTCAAGTAAAAAAGTTCTGTAAGTGTAGACCATGATATGTTATTGGTCATCTGTCTGTCATACAAAGTAACATTCCAAAGATAGCATGAAAATAAATCAATACATGTATATGTACTGGGATAGGTGACAGTATAATATTATACATTAGTCTAATTAGTAGTTTGTCTGTTCCAAAGAAAAAAGGCTAGCTAATATGATCACTAATCCATTGTCGTCGTGCAAAATCTTAAAATTGTTCCATAAAAAGTTATAAGTAGCTGTTGTTTAACAAGGGGCATAATTCTAAAAGCTTTATTTTTGGAGTTATGTCCCTTTTAACAATGAATTTTGTCAAAAGTGGTTATTTTTACAGATGAGGGTCAACACTGTATGCGGTGCTCTTGTTATATCCCCAAAAACGAAGTTTGGGGGGGTATATAGGAGTCACCTGGTGGTCGGTCGGTCTGTCCAGACGTCCATTGCATTTTCCTTGTCGGGAGCATAAGGCCGTGTCTACACCTATTCAAGTTTCTTACATGTCACATTTAGATAAGCTAAATAAACGGCCCTTTCAACATTTTTTCAGGCACAATTTTTACTGAAATGTCTCATTAAGATAGCCCAGGATTTATACCTTTGTCTTTGCAAGACTATCATGTTTCTGTAAAATATGTGAACAAAAAGCGGGAAAATGATACAATTAGCTAAATCAGAATGGCGTTAATTGAAAAAATGTGACAAAAATTTATTTTGATGCAAATTCTTTATTTGATGAAAGTTATTCACTAAATGAACAAGATCATTTTAAATCCATTGTGACTCTACTTAAAAAAAGCGCTCTTTTTTATTTTTTTACAATGTATTTATTTTTTTTTTTTTTTTTGCTCTTCTGTGTAACAGCGTATTGATTCGTTCCTTTGACCAAGACATTGTAATCATTTACTGAAATTCAAAAGGCATGTACACTGAATCAACAACAAAATGTCGGACAATAATGAAAATGACAGCACTATCAAACCTTTGGGCACATGTTTTGTGTCAAACCAGTGTTATCAGTGTCTTGACAGCCAAAAACTTGTAGAAAAATAGAACATGTTCTAACTTTCTTGCAAGGAATTATCTTCTTGGATGTCACATAATTTCTCAATAAAACTCATTCAAGTAGGGTGTCTACACTATCCAATACAAGAGAATATGATACTTGCATTCAAGACTTGGATAGGTGTAGACGGGCTCTAACTGAAGACTAATGGCGGAATTCAATATAACTACATACAATGGTCAAGCACATTGAGAGGAAGTGCAGTGCACAAGAACCATTACTCTATCTTGACTAATTACAGAGTTATTGCCCTTTGTTACTTTTCCTTGTCCGGGGCATAACTTGAAAACTACTGGTTGGAATTAAAAACAACTTCATACAATTGTCAAACACAATAAGGGGAAGTGCAGTGCACAAGAACCATAACTCTATCTTAAGTAATTACAGAGTTATTGCCCTTTGTTACTTTTCCATTGCTTTCTTTTGTCCTGACCATAACTTGAAGACTAATAGTTGGAATTCATTATAACTTCATACAATGGTCAAGCACATTGAGAGGAAGTGCAGTGCACAAGAACCATAACTCTATTTTGACTAATTACAGAGTTATTGCCCTTTGTTACTTTTTCTTGCCCGGGGCATAACTTAAAACTACTGGTTGGAATTAAAAACAACTTCATACAATTGTCAAACACAAAAAGGGGAAGTGCAGTTCACAAGAACCATAACTCTATTTAAAGTAATTACCATTGCATTCTTTTGTCCGGACCTTAACTTGAAGACTAATTGTTGGAATTCATTATAACTTCATACAATTGTCAAGCACATTAAGAGGAAGTGCAGTGCCCAAGAACCATAACTTCATCTTGACTTATTACAGAGTTACTGCCCTTTGTTACTTTTCCTTGTCCAGAGCATGACATGAAAACTATTGGTTGGAATTCAAAACAACTTCATAAAATGGTCAAGCACAATAAGGGGAAGGGCAGTGCACAAGAACCATAACTCCATCTTGACTAATTAGAGAGTTATTGCCCTTTGTTACTTTTCCATTGCTTTGTTTTTACTAATTACAGAGTTATTGCCCTTTGTTACTTTTCCATTGCTTTTTTTGTCCGGATCATAACTTGAAGACTAACGGTTGGAATTCAATATTACTTCATACAATGGTCAAGCACATTGAGAGGAAGTGCAGTGCACAAGAACCATAACTCCATCTTCACTAATTACAGAGTTATTGCCCTTTGTTACTTTTCCTTGTCCAGAGCATAACTTGAAAACTTCTTTTTGGAATTCAAAACTACTTCATACAGTTGTCGAGGACATTAAAAGGAGGTGCAGTGCACAAGAGCCATAACTCTATTTTGACAAAATACAGAGTTACTGCCCTTTGATACTTTTCCTTTTCCGGAGCATAACTTAAAACGTACTGGTTGGAATTCAGGAAATGCAACATACAAGAACCACAACTATCTTTAATTGCCCACAACCATTACTCTTTATTTCAATTCTTTTACAAGGTATTCTGTTACTAGTAACATCCTCATTTCCGAAGCAGTCTTGTGGGGGTATTAATCACATTTAGTGATAGTTCTAGTTATATTTTGTTTTTATTGTAATTATTGTCAAACAAAGTGCAAAATCAATCAAATCTTACCCTTAACATGATGTTGTTTTGTTGTTGTTGTTAAACTTTTACAATAAAAAAAGCCTTTCAAAATGTACAATGTGCTTTATTGCTAATTTTACAAATGTTAAAAAAAGTTCAGTTGTCATGTTTCATGTATTATATACTGAGATAGTGGCAGTATTTATAATGTTAGGTCTGCTTATAGTCCTCAGATATACACTATATTTATACCCCCGCACAACAATGTTGTAAGGGGGGTATACTGGAATCAGCTTGTCCGGCCGTCCGTCCGGCTGTCCATCGGTTTTTTCTTGTCCGCCCAATAACTTAAGATTCCTTTGACCCTTAGTCTTCATATTTGGCATGGAGGTTAGTCATGATTAGTAGATGACCCCTATTGATTTTGAGGTCACTGGGTCAAAGGTCAAGGTCACAGGGACCTTGACTTCAAAAAGCTTGTCCGCCCAATAACTTAAGATTCCTTTGACCTACAGTCTTCATATTTAGCATGGAAGTTAGTCATGATTAGTAGATGACCCCTATTGATTTTGAGGTCACTAGGTCAAAGGTCAAGGTCACAGGGGCCTTGACTTCAAAAAGCTTGTCCGCCCAATAACTTAAGATTCCTTTGACCTACAGTCTTCATATTTGGCATGGAGGTTAGTCATGATTAGTAGATGACCCCTATTGATTTTGAGGTCACTGGGTCAAAGGTCAAGGTCACAGGGGCGTTGACTTCAAAAAGCTTGTCCGCCCAATAACTTAAGATTCCTTTGACCCACAGTCTTCATACTTGGAATGGAGGTTAGTCATGATTAGAAGATGACCCTATTGATTTTGAGGTCACCAGGTCAAAGGTCAAGGTCACAGGGACTTTGATTTTGAAAAGTTTGTCTGCCCAATAACTTTAGATTCTTTTGACCCACAGTCTTCATATTTGGCATGGATGTTGATCATGATTAGTAGATGACCCCTTTTGATTTTGAGGTCACTGGATCAAAGGTCAAGGTCATAGGGACTTTGACTTCAAAAAGTTTGTCCACCCATTTACTTAAGATTCCTTTGACCCACAGTCTTCATATTTGGCATGGATGTTGATCATGACTAAAAGGTGACCCCTATTTATTTTGAAGTCACTGGGTCAAAGGTCAATGTCACAGGGACCTTAACAAAAAAAATATTTTCTTCTCAATTGCTAAAGAATGTCCTGTCCGCAATGTATTGATTTTGACATTTTCACATTTGAAGCATGTAGAATACATAACTTAGCAATGCATTGGCTTAGTAACCTCAGACAGGGAGGTTGTCCTTGAGCTCTAAATGGCCATTGTTGATTCTGACAAAGTGGTATGCGGGGGTATTCACGCCATGATATTGGCAGTTCTAGTTTATGTTGATTATTTGTCTGACATTCCATGACATGTTTTATATCTGTTTATTATTTATGTACATGTTGAATTTGATCACAAGTAATCCACATGTTATACCTACAAATATCATTTCAGAAATGTATTATTAGTAAACATAAATCAATATATTCTTATGTTGTTTTTGTTTGTTTGCTGTTACATCTAAATATATTTTATTGCTGAAAAAAATATTTATATGACAGTTGCAGTAAAATGTTGGGTTGACCCAGTACTCCTCAGTTAAGCAGAGAAAGAAAAACAACATTTATTACATGCTTTTCGGTGGTTTATAGAAATATATCAGTGATATATAACTGGTAATTTCACTGTTTGAAACAGTGAAATTACCACTTTGATAATTTCACTGTTTTGAATTTAAGCCCCTTACGTTGTTTCAGTGAAATACCAGCGTGCACAGTACTAGGTACCAACTTAATGACGTGACGTCGTAAATGACGTCACGTTGTATTATTATTTGTCGTGCTTTTCATTCAGTATTAGGTTAAATGTCTTTTTAAAACGTTTCTTTGCATATAATAAAAAGAAAATTTGTTTAGTTTAGTGTAAGATTGAAATATATTTCACCTTGTGAACACCAAAAGTTCATATTTCACTCGTGGCTGCGCCACTAGTGAAATATACCTTTTGGTGCTCACTCGGTGAAATATATTCCGATCTTACACTGAACTAAACAAATATCCTCTATATCATTAGTTATGCCCCGCACTGTCCATCTGTCTGTCTGTATGTCCCAGACCCACTTCCACAACATTTGTGTCCGGATTGTAACTTTGTCAGCATTGAAGGATTTTAAAATAACTTGGCACAAATGTCTACCACATCATGATGATGTGTCATGTCTTAGACTTATATGTCCCTGCCTCAAAGGTCAAGGTCACACGTACAGTTTAAGGTGCACATTCACACAATTAGAGTTTAAAGATACACACATTCCTGTCCAACTGTAACTTTGTCATGCATGGAAGGATTTTTAGATAACCTAGCATATATGTCAAACTCATCACAAGACCCTTGTGACTACCTCAAATATCAAGGTCACACTTATAATTTGAAGGTACTCTACTCATTCTTTCCTGTCTATGCTGTATGTTTGTAATGCATGGAAAGATTTATGAATGACTTAGCATATATCTCTCCAAAGTCGAGGTTGTTAGTATGCTAGGAATAGCACTTTATCTCACAAGAACAATATTAAGCAATTTCTTTCATTATCTTTTCTTTTCATAATACCTTCCTGCAGTATTTACAAAACCTTTTCATAAGCATTTATCATTTGCATGACAGCTCTTCTTACAAATATTTTTAAAGGCTTGTATGGCTCTGTATAAACAGATGTTTGCTATTGAACCTGGGCCACTATCCAATGAAAAGCGATGTTACAAATATGCAGTATATAAACATGCATACACTTCCAATAAGACAAGTTCTGTCATAGTCTGTAATGACAAATTATTAAATAGTCATTTCCTTTAAATTTTATTTCACTAAGATGCTCTTTGTATGATCTTGTATGACCAAAAGGCAATCTCAATCTTGTATCCTAAAGTATGCTTAAATATAAATAAAAACAAGCAAATCCCAGATGCACACCTACACATGATGATCAACATTCCTGTAAAGTTTTTTGACAAGCACAAACACTTTAAGAGATACATGTGACATAACGTGATAACGCTCGGACGGATGGACAAGGTAAAATTTACACCCCCCCCCCTCCACACACACTACCCTTAGAGCGTAGGGAACAAAAAACTTGCAAGTTTAAATTGTAGAAAACTCGATTTAACAATACTGGAAGGATAAAGAAAAGTATGCTTAATATCCCATGATGTTTTTTTTACGGAATGGTAGGGGTATCTCTCATCTTGTGTTACCGCTCTTCTTTGTGCACGAGTAAAGCTGAAATATGCGGCATGTCATTGTATGACTTGAAGAGTTTTAATGTGTCTTCAAATAAGATCAGCATTGTTAGCTCGACTTTATAAAGTATATGGGGAGCTGTTCTACTCACCTCGGCGTCCGCGTCCTGATTTCATATTAAAGTTTATGTGCAGTAAAACACTTTTTACTGTAACTTCTTAATTTCTTTAGGTATCTTATTCAAACTTCAAATATATGTTCCTTATCATCAATCATATCATATATGACAAGATCAAGATCTATAGCACACATTTTTTTAGAATTATTCCCCTTGAACTTAGAATTTATCCGTGTTACAATAACTTTTTCATTTTCATAATGTTTATACTTCAAACTGAATTTTTGTGTCGCCTTGAAAAGGTGACATATAGGGGTTACTTTTTGTCGGCGGTGTCGGCGGCGGCGGCGTCTGTGTCGGCGTCGTTGTCGTTGTCGGCGTCGGCGTCCGGTAAAGCTTGTCCGGAGCATAACTCAGTCACTTTAAGTCTGATTGACTTCAAACTTGGTATGCATGCTTCTTTCAATAACCCGAAGTGCAGTGCACAAGGACCGGTACTCTGCAGTTCTAATTCTTTGAGTTATTGCCCTTTGTTAATTTTCATACTTTATTTTTTGTCCGGGCCATTTCTCCTAATGTATAAAAGCCATGGACTTGAAACTTCATAGGATGATAGGTCTCATTAAGAAGAAGTGCAGTGCATAAGAACTGGTACTTTGCATTTCTTATTTTTTGAGTTATTGCCCTTTGTTTATTTCCATACTTAACTTTTTGTCCAGGCATTTCTCTGAAAGTATAAAAATTATGGACTTGAAACTTCATAGGATGATAGATTTCATTAAAAAGAAGTGCAGTGCATAAAAACTGATTACTCAGCATTTCTTATTTTGAGTTATGCCCTTTGTTGCTTTTCTACCTTTATTTTTGTCCTGGTCATTCTCCTCAAGTATCCGAAAGGATGGACATGAAACATCATTGAAGATCTCTATTGGACAAGAAGTGCAGTGTCACAGAAACTGCTGCTCTGCCACTTATTACCTTTTTAGTTATTGCCCTTTTGTTCATTTTCATATTTCATTTTTGTCCTGGCCATTTCCCCTAAACTACATTGTTCACAAGGCACACTACGACTCCCGCGAGCTCTAGTGTTACACTATCACACCCACTATCATGGCATCAATCAATCGCAGCACCCTTGAATTCGTAACTCTAGCATCCGCACACTCACATCTCTCTAAACTTAACCCCACCCTACCAACTCCCCACTTTCAACCTCAGATTTTGTCTCTATCAACATAGTCTCATTACTTGCACACACACACCTTTTCTATACTCACTACTCTTTTACAGGATGAACATTAAACGTTTTTTAACCATGTACATTAAGCTCATTACTAATATCACCACCTCACATACTACATGATAATTGTGAAACACCACCAGCAGCTTACAAACAGAAAGAATACTACCATACTAACCCACACACCCAACACCTCCCTAAACTACAGGACTCATATACAACATCTTTTCGGCTATGCCGAAACCTCACCAACCATTCCTCTACACCACGCGTAACTGAAAACTACCACCACATCTCGTCATTCTCCTACACACACACACACTCATGTTCTCCCACACTACACCCCATTTGACTAGACAATAACCTACGATAAACTACATACCCGCGCAGCTTTCTAATACTTCGACTTCTCACAAACAGCACAACGCACACTCTACCACACAGCTCGACCTACACACTCCTCAACCCACGCCTACGTCACTCTCCGCTGAAAACCACTCGTCGCGCTCCAGCACCGCTTCCGTCTTCCGCGTTACAACTCTACTCCTCCCTCTGTCGAATGTTTTACACCGTTCCTGCCAGCCCACAACCCCGACTCACGCCCCGTGACTCCCCCCCCCCCCGAGCCGATTCTGAACCAACTCACACCAGCGCGCTCACGTCCATCATCACTCCCTCCGTGCGCCGCGCGTTTTCTCTTCTCTATTCCTACACACAATGACACATCCTACGCCACCATCACTCATCTTCACAAGTAACGTCGTTCGTTCACTCACTGGTACGCCACCGCGGCAATCTCGCACCTCATTCACTGTCGCGGTTTCTACTGTGGGTCTAGTTGAATTCGTCTGGTGTTTCAGCTAGGTATTTAGTGCGTGATTCTGGGCCACACCAACAAAGTCTTGATACAAATGAAGTTTTTGTGTCTGAACCTTTTTCTGTGTTGCGGGAACTTTCATTTGCTGTTGGTTTGCTATTAATAACTTTTTTCTTTTTACCCTTATTTGAATTGGAGACATTCTTTTTAAACTCTGTCTTTTTCTGTAAATCAGACACTTTTTCAACATACTTTTGTGTTGGAGAAGAATTTTCAATATCTGTCAACTCGTTCATATCTTGTTTTATTGGTGACTTTGACCACTGTGTATTTTTGATGTGTCTCCGCGTTCGTCGTCCTCGATGCCTACCTCTTGGCATTGCATACAATTGCAGAAAAAATCTGAAATAAAAATCACCTTATAGACTTATTAATGGAGTCATAAATGTACATATGTAACTGTTAGCAAATTAAAGGTAGATAGAGTTTTGTAAGCATTAATAACACAGAACTTCGGACCCCGCCCACGACTACAAGTTATCAGGTTGGAAAGTTTTCTTACAGTTTTGTTTATTATGATCACTTCAGAAAAATAAAATAGAAAAACACATAAAAAGGTAAGCAATTGTTTTTGATGTGACAAAGCTATATTCTGATTTTTGTTTGTTCTGGGTCAGAATCTGTATTGCCAATACAGAAAAAGCACAAGATCTCGGCTCGTAGTACAATGCATTAGTAAAGATAGACAAAAAAACCCTGTAAAGTTCTAGCATGCATAATATCAGCAACGGCTAATCATTTGCAAATTTTTAAGGCTTTTCATTTTTTTTATCATTCCATGGTTTATCTGCTCCCGAACTCCCGTTTTTCATCCAATCGATTCAGTAATATAAAATTGCCCGCCATTTTTCTATTTCAGGCATGTGCAATGAGCGATACCAGTTATAGACTACCGGAGGGGAGCAAATTCGCTCAACTTTACAAAATAAAACATTTTATTGAACGAATTGAATAGAATTATATTATGCGAGCAGTTTTTGTGGATTGGTGGATTTTTAGAAAAAAAATCTGTCTACAATGTCAAAAAATGTTGACCGTTGGATTTTCGTTGACCGCTGGAAGTTTACAAAAATAAAGATCTAATATCTAATAATAATAATTTTGTCCTACACAAATAGATCTAATTGAGCAAAATCTAAATTTTAAACACATATTTATATAGTGAAAATGATAGCGGCAGCTAAAATAAAAATGCCCAGTCTTTTATTCTATACAGCCATCGATTCATTTGAAAATAGATATATACCAAATGAATATTGCTAATATACAAAAAAATTTAACTTACCATTAAAACCTTGCTGGCAGCTAAGATGACGTCACTTCCGTATACACTAGCGCACATTTTGACGCCGTTTCATAAAATGGCGCCACAGAAATGTGAATGACGCCGTTATAATTAATAACGCTATATACTACTTTATTGCGGTCCCCCGCGACATCACAATGAAAATTGCTACATTTGCTAGTCTCTCGGATACGAATTTTTTACGGAGGCCCGTGTAATGCTGTGAATAAATCCTTTAATATTGCAATTTTCTCCAAAAATACAAAATGACGCGACCTAACATTATTCAACAGGAGTCCCATATAAGGTTTTATGTTGTATTGTTGTTGCTTTGGCGGCTATTATTTTAAGAATGCATAAGTATCATTCTGCTCGGGTTATTTCATAACATATTTTATTGTTTTATTGATAAATGTAGATTAGATCTATCAACAAATAATAACATTTAAATAAGCAAAATAAAATGTTGATGATTAAAATATTCAAACATTCTGAGCTATTTCTCGACATGTCAATGGACTTTGACGTGACTATATAGTTCAAATTACACCAAGATAAGCGCTATGGAGGGCGTTCGTTGCCAAAATTCCAGACATGTTAAGCGTTCCTCTTGAAAATGCGAACGTCATTCGTGAAAATTTTGCATCTGGTGTTCACTCAGTGAAATATATTTAAATCTTATATGAAAAAGAAATAAATTTTCTTTTATTTCATGCTTTTTAAGTGATTTTAAGTTTTTTACTGATTTTACCGCGTAACGTCGCGTATTCTCCTTTATGAAGTTATCACTTATCATGACGTCACATCATCAATTTTGAAATATAGTTCTGTTGAATTTCTCTAATTTTGTTACATTTGTAACATGATGTATGATGACATCAACTTTCTTTTCGTAAAGAAGCAACATTTACAAATGACGGCTTTTATTTTTGCCTGTTATTCCATTCAGTTACGATATTCTTTTCATCCGCATTCAGATCTAGTCCGGCTACAGTAATAGAGGATATTGAATGAGTGTAAGTTCAATACTGAATTTATTGCACGAGTTGAATAAAATTATATTATGCGAGCCTCTGGCGAGCATAATATTATTCAATTCAACGAGTGCTATAAATTCAGTAACGAACTTACACAAATTTAATATTATATTTATCACATACCCAAAATCAAGACTATTTAAGTGAAATAAGAGTCATTTTTCATTGACGCGCCTATATTCTTGCATCTCAGACAGGATTATCTACCGTTTACACCGGTGCTAGAAAACTCTGTCTTACACCCCCCATGTAAGACAAGTCGCGTGCTTTATATGACGTCATTGACGCGCGCCTTTTATGAATGAATCGCGTTTTTAGGATGACGTCATTTGTCCGTTATGAATGAAGTTGTAAGTTCATACGCTACTATAAGAAAAAAGTGCGTAATGAAAATATCAGTTTTCATAATTTCTGTTCCGAAAATAATTAACATGTAATATGCAAGAAAAAGAATCAAACACCGACTGTCGGTACAGACGGGAATATCTAGCTCTCGGGTAACTGTTTAGCGGAAACTCGGCAGAGCCTCGTTACCGCCGTAAACAGTTACCCTCGAGCTAGATATTCCGGTCTGTACCGGCAGCCAGTGTAAGATTCTTATAGTATAAGATTTAGCGCGTCTTTACACTATGTTTGTATAACGCTAATGACGTCACGTCAAAATATATGCACGGCCGTTTAAAACCATATTTACGGAGTCGCAAAATCGGCACGGGTGTGTGATAAAACATTATATTCTATAAATTTCACTAGTGGTTTATCAGTAAAACACTGGAAAGTATGAAATAAATAATTCAAATAACACAAAGATAAACGCTATGGAGAACGTTCGGTGCCAAAATTCCAGACATGTAAAGTGTTCCACGTGTCTAACATTTTTTTATTTTATTCGTGCACAGCAAATAATATGCCTCTTAATCCAATGTTTTAATTGAAGGCACTCACTTATAAAAAAACAAGGTTACATGTAGATCTTAACAACTGACTGAACTGACTTAAAATGGAAAACAACAACAAATAAACAAGCTTGATTTTAAGTCATGCATGACGTATATTAACGGGTACTACAACGCCAGAGGCGGTCAAAATATCATAAATTCTACTGTATTTGACGGAAATTATTTCTCCTTTATGCTGATATAAGATGTAATTCGTTTTACAACGAAAAATGTTTGAAAAAAATGAAAAGAAAATTGTAAATTTTGTGTAAAATATGACGTTCAGTTTAGCCACATTTTTCGGCATAAAGCGTCCTATTAAAAAAAATCCTGAAATAAATTTTGATTTGTTTTCTTTAATCTTCCTTTAAAATTTATACTTAGTCTAAATGACTAAAAAATAGGGGATCACCGGCTCAATTTTTTTCGGTACACATGATTTTATTTGCCCTACCACTTGGGTAATTTTGTAACGAAATTCCACGTATGCATGCAGATGTGTTTGAGACTTCATAGTGCGGCAATATTGTTCAGCTTATCAGCGGTATTGTTCAAGAGTTTAACTTGCCCGAAATGTATAAAACCATCAACAACAACAATGAACATCCGTTCCAAAGCAAAGCGCTCAAAATTAATAATTTATGTACGCTATTTTGTACGAGTACAAGACATATAGTCGATTGGCCAAACAGAAACACAAACTGGAACCTAGGCTAGTAAAATCTTAATACAGGCGCATTTTAATATAATATTAAACGTAACTGGAACCTAGGCTAGTAAAATCTAAATACAGGCGCATTTTAATATAATATTAAACGTATCTGGAACCTAGGCTAGTAAAATCTAAATACAGGCGCATTTTAATATAATATTAAACGTAACTGGAACCTAGGCTAGTAAAATCTAAATACAGGCGCATTTTAATATAATATTAAACGTAACTGGAACCTAGGCTAGTAAAATCTAAATACAGGCACATTTTAATATAATATTAAACGTATTCCTGGAGCACAAATGAGCTATCTGCAGTGTATAAAATTTACGAAAAACGAACAAACTTTCTTCTTGTATTGAAGCATGATAAATAGATAGACAGGCTTCAAGACGACAGGCAGTGCCTGCCTTGACGGCAGGTTATGCCTACTTTTTGGTAGGCGTTGGTAGGCGTTGGTTTAAACATATTTATCAAGTTACAAAACTACACAAGATACAGAAAATGTATATGTAAAGTGGATTGAACGGAGAAAAAGCTTATTGTTATTCTTTACTTTCCTAGCTAGACTGCGGTACAGCTTTTAGCGATACAGATGATATAAGAATTTGCTACAGACAAGATTAAATATGTTAACATTATTATAAGAAAATAAGACTGTCTGTTTCGTCTTTTGTTGTTGTTGTTGTTTTTTAATTCCAAAATAATATTCGATATCAGATTTTACTTCGAAAGTATATTTTGAAACTCCGCTTCAGCGTAACATTTATCAACTCAAACATGTATTAAACATGTTCCACATTTGATATGAACCCGTTAAAGCTGATCTACGAAACATGTAGAAATATTAATTAAACATATACTAAACATATGCATAATTTGAATTTAATGCTTTAACGATAATGAAATGTGTGTATGTAATGTTTTTTTTTGATATTAGGTTTTCCTAACATATGGATCGGGGCTCGTGATTTTCGTGCAAAAATGATCAGTAAATTAAGACAGTGACCAAACTAATCTATATAAGATAACAATGCTATTTTCTGATTAATCATCGTATTTCATATTATCGTATAAAAACAATACTTTATTTTATTATATACTTATAAATGAAATATTGAGAAATATTGATGAAATAAAATGCGTATTTTCATTTTCCGTACTTTCACTGTAAAAAATTATTTTTCACTGCAGTAAAACATTTTTCTGTATTTTCACTGGTGTCTTGCCGGACTACTTTCTTTTAAATTCTGCCAGTACACAAAATTTAAGGGGAAGTCTTTCAAATTGTAATGTCTAAAAAGAGAAAAATGTATATAACAAACAGAAAATTCAAGTTTTTTTCTATAAATACAGGATTTATTTTCATATATATACTGTGGTATGAAAATTACCATATTTCACTCGTGGCTACCGCCACTCATGAAATATTTATTTTCATACCACTCTATGAAAATAAATCATGTATTTATAGAAAAAACTTGAATATCCTCTATTTATCACATAATATGCGACGCAGAAGTGTAATAAAGCCATTTAATAAAAACGATATTACACTAGTGTAATAACACTTTGACATGACGTCATTTGCGCTATATATATACATAGCGTTAAAGTTACACTATAGGCGCGTCATTGAAAAAATACTCATTTTAACAGTTTACTGTTCTTATTTAATATATGTGATAAATAGAATATTATATTCGTGTAGATTCAATACTAAATTTAATAAACTCGTTAAAAAAAAACAATATTATGCTGGCCAGAGGCTCGCATAATATGATTTTATTCAACTCGTTTAATAAATTTAGTATTAAACTACACTCATTCAATATCCTCTATATTCTATTTTGTAAGTTGATAAACATGAAATAGCACAGATAATTTTGTAAAATTTCATTCACAACGAAATTCAGTTTAAAAAATTATAGCCTAAGAGCCAAGGGCAATTTAATCAAATTTTTTGTCCAAATCTGAAACTTACACCAGAGTTAGTATATAGTCTCTCCTTTACAAAAAATTAAATCTTACAAAATTTTGCTTTCACAACGCTTCAGAATCCAAGATTGCGTCCAATATGGCCGCCGATTTTATGCAAAACGGGTATACATGTATTTTAATCAACGGCATATATATGTTCATTACTAAAATACCTTAATTAATGTTGACTCTTTATGCCATTCAAAACCAGAAAATTCCATCATTCAGGCCTCTAATTAGTCTGATATTTTTCTTAAATAAGATCAGTTTTTTGTTTAATCATCATATTTAAACAATAACCTTTTTGCTCAAACTATTTTTTTTAAAAAGCGATGCATTTTGTTGGCCTGGTGTACCTTACATTTAGTGTTGTTATATTTGTATGGTTCTTTGGTTTTATTGATACTTTACATGTTGAAAGAAAAGTTAATGCCTTTTAGGCTTAGGCTATCAGAAATAAACTTATGTAAGGTATGTTTTGTTGATAAGTTAGTCTATTTTGAATATCTTTATAATAAATAACTTTCCATACAAAAGAATGTTGAAAATTTTCAAAAGTAATCACTATATTTGTATTCATTATTGCACTGTGATGCAAATTGTAAATATTACACCCTAAGCCTTAGAATATTATAACACAATCATGTATATTGTAATAAATGTTGTAAATCTATCAGCAAAAAGAAAAGCCATTACAAATTTACATACCTGTGCAGTTTTGTCTTTTTCTGTGAAACAACAAATGCTATTCAAGCCATTTTAATTATGTTTCAATTAAAATATATTCATGTACGAAGTTATACAAGTGAAAAACTTGCAATAATTTAGATTACCACTTTGAAACACAAGCAATCATGCTAATCATCTTATTGTAGTTTAGCAAAAGAGCGTATCAGGAAATATTAATTAAGGTCCAAATTTATGCAACAAAATATACCTACGTTTCTAAAAAAAAATTGGTTTATGATATTAATTTGCTGAAAATTACTAATTCATATTTCCTCTAACGTTAACTTAAGAGAATTTATGATAATAAGTATATTTCAATATTTGCGATAGATTTCTGTATTTCTACACACGTGCAGTTTTTTTTTATTATTTAACCTCACCCACCGTCCCTAAAAAAATAGAAAAAAGTACTTGAAAACAATATAAATACATGAAAAAAGAGAATTATTGCATTAAATGCCATGTAAAGTAAAATAAAAAAGCAGAGAAGTAAAATTAACATATTTCGGGGAATTTTGTATTTTTCCGATTTTGGGGTGAAATTACCCCACCCACTTTTATCAAGTATAAAACTTACAAATTATTCGATTTCTTGCATCTCTTTGTTATAACAATTTAAAACACACGTAGTATTTATGAAAAACAAAACAATATTAGAACTTTAGTGGCAACTTGGAATATTTTTCTTATTTTTAGGTAACCATATTAGAAAAATCTGCAAAAAATAGGTTTTTTTCTGATATTTTGAAAATTTTAAGACAAATACCTAAAAAGCTATATATTTCATTGTTATTTAATCATAACTTGGTTATTTTTGAAATGTTTGCACACCTTTTTACCCAAACACGTCATAATCTTTGCTGTAAAATTTACCATGATAAGATATACATGTACTTACTTACTTACTTACTTATTGCAGTTAAAGGTAATTAAAGGTACAAAAATACCCTTTTGTATGACAATTTTGCTTTATGTCATCTGCGTTTGATATAAAAGACTTATTTTTATATTTCCTGTTTCCAAGGCAACATAAGATAATTTGGGTTAAGTTTGGTATTTCCCGATAGCTTTCAGTATTTTGATACAAACATTTTGTATATTTAAATTCTTTTCTTCTTTTTGTTTTACATAGACCACTATAATTATGACTTTTAGAAAGACAAGAACTACTTAAGAATAAGAAAATGCCTACAAATGAGAATTTAAAGACAAAACACTTTTTTTTCAAATTGTATTTAATTATAAATACATGTACTCAAAACACATGCATGCATGCATACATGTTGACGAAGGAGTATGATCAGGAAATATTAGTTGAAAATTACGTAACAAAATATACCTTAATTTCACACAAAAACGTTTAGATAATTTTCATTGCTTTAGATAAATAAATAATTTATTTTTTTTATTATGTCAACATGTTAGTATATTCCGATATTTCAGGTAGCTTTCAGTACATTGTAACTCGATACACATAACTATATGTGCATATTTTTTATTTTACTCCCTTCAACGTAAAATAAGAGTTAAAAAAAACAACTTGAAAACATTAAAAATGCATGAAAATAGAGAATAATTGTATTAAATCACATATAAAGTAAAATAAAAAAGCAAAGAAATAAAATTAACATATTTCGGCAAATTTTGCGTTTTTTCCGATTTTGGGGTGAAATTACCCCACCCACTTTAACCATGTGTAAAACTTACAAAATTATGCAATTCCTTGCGTTTTTTATGATAAACACTTAAATTAACATAGAATTTATGAAAAACAAAACAATATTAGAATTTAAGTAGCTACTTGGAATAATTTTGTTACTTCTAGGTAACCATATTAGAAAAATCTGCAAAAAAATAGGCTTTTTCTTTGATATATTGAAAATTTTAAGACAAAAACCTGAAAAGCTATATATTTCATTGTTATTTAATCATAACTTGATTATTTCTGAAATGTTTGCACACCTTTTTACCAAAACACGTCATAATCTTTACTGTAAAATTAACCATAATAAGATATATACCCGTTTTGCAAAAAACGGCGGCCATATTGGACGCCATCTTGGATTCTGAAGCGTTGTGAAAGCAAAATTTTGTAAGATTTGAATTTCTGTAAAGGAGAGACTATATACTAACTCTGATGTAAGTTTCAGATTTGGACAATAATTTTGATTAAATTGCCCTTGGCTCTTAGGCTATTATGTTTATCAATAAAAAATATATTAAAGAATCCCGTTTATTGTACTTAATAATAAAGGATGAATTCTATTTATTTCCGTAGTATGCCATCATCAGGTCTGTTTGATCCGAAATCCATAAATTACCGAATGTATATCAATTAATTACCATAATCATCGTATAGATTAAGTCTTATCAATAAATCTGCATGCCTACCGAAAGACATCCTGTAAACCAACGAGCCGTACTTTTGAAATCGCAAAGAGGGTTGATAAAGGGCATCATAGATGGAAATGCAATTTAAAATGCTCTTGTCTGTTATTTCGGTGAGATTTATTGTGATTCGAGCCTCTTCGACACCCGATTAACTCAATTTTGATGTCGTCAATTAACAATAGTTTCTCGCACAGTACTTAACGTTTATTAACATTTGGTGACTTTACAAAATAAATCATGAGTAATGAGGTAAAAAAAGTTTCAATTATTATCAAAATTGTGTAACTTTAACTCCATCCATGGAAACACCATATTAAACAAATGTTTTTTACGCAAATTTACGAAATTTTTCAATAAATATTGATTTATATAAACATAATAAAAATAAGTTAATATTTTCATTGCCAGTTTTACCGAATTATTTAAAAGATTGAAAACGAACTTTTTTAATTACCTTATATTTCTTAAATTGATAATTAATGACATGCGTAATTCACAGAATATGTCGTTATTCTTATTTAGGGCCGATTATTTATTTGAACATAGTTGTATTTCCCTCTTTCTACAAAACGGAACTTTTTATTAATGTGTGTCAGTTATATTCAGTACTGTAAAACGGATATACAGTATAGTTCATCGTCCCTTTTTCAGGAGGCGCGCAACAGCGGGGTTCATTGTGAATCTCTATATACAGTAAAGATCAACGTTGTAGTGCTGTATGGCGCGGTAATTTATGACACTTCATACACACCGTAGGCAAAGAATGTGATGCAATTAATTAACTGTGTCGTTTCTCTATAGTTTACATTTAAGATTAGCGATAATGTTACTTAATGGTCTATGAAAAAGGGAGGTAATATATGATCGAAGCTACATAGAGACCAAAAGCAATAGTTTTTTTTGTGACTTTATGATTGTGTCACTATTGTATCTGTTTTCGGTGTTAGACAATTGTATTTTATTGTAAAATATGTTACAGGTCTTAATTTGTGTTCGGTATGAGTTTTTTTTTTTTCATTTATAAGAAAATTGGGAGTTTTATTTCTATAATCCTAAAAGGCCATTTTCCCATGATGTCATGCATACATGTAATATTTGTAACTAGCATGATGTAACTGTATAAGATAATTATACGTATCAAATACATGTATATAATGATTTTTGTGGCATAAAACACAAGTTTCATGCCTGTATGGTAATCACACATGTTTCTATTTCTTTTCTTCATGTATTGTTCATAAAGGTATTGTTCCGTCATTATGGTCTAAATGTATAATTAACCCTATTCCAAAACCGTCTACAACTGATAAAAGAGACCCAATGTCGTATAGAGGTATTTCTCTGGCGTCATCGATGTATAAACTGTATTGTCAAGTTTTAAATAGTAGACTCACCAAATGGGCAGAAGCTAATGATATCATTACAGATGAGCAAAATGGTTTTAGAAAAAACAGAAGCACGACAGATCATATCATGTCTTTACATACAATTCTCGATACCAGAAAAAAATCTCGTAAATCTACTTTTTGTGCTTTTATCGATTTTAGGAAAGCGTATGATACTATAAATAGAAATATCCTATGGAACAGACTGGCTGAATTGGGTATTAGGAGTAAAATGTTAATAGCTATTAAGTCCCTTTACAATTCTGTTTCTGCTTGTGTAAGGATAAATTCATGTAGAACAGACTGGTTTGATGTAGACTGTGGCTTAAGACAAGGCTGTATATTGTCTCCTCTGTTTTTTAATTTCTTCATTAACGATTTATCAATTTATCTAAAATCGTTTGGGATTGGAGTACCGATCGATGGTGAAAAAGTCTGTATAATGCTGTATGCTGATGATGTTGTATTGCTGGCTGAATCCGCAGACGACCTTCAGTTATTATTATCTGCCTTAAGTAATTGGTGTTGTACAAATGACATGCAAGTTAATGCCAACAAAAGCAATGTTGTCCATTTAAGACCAAATTCCGTATTACGCGCAACGTACCAATTCAAGTGCGGTTCCAGTAAATTAGCATATGTTGATAGATATATCTATCTGGGTGTTGCTTTTCATGAACATTTGGATCTTTTAGTAACTGTTAAAACTGTGGCCCAGAGTGCAAGTCGAGCGTTAGGTTTGCTTATTGCAAAATCAAAAAGTTTAGGTAGTCTTCCATACAATGTTTTCACGAAACTATATGATACAATAGTTTGGCCTGTTATAAGTTACAGTGCTCCTTTATGGGGGCATCGTGTATATTCATGTATTGACGCAATTTATAATAGGGCACAGCGATTCTTTCTTGGTGTTGGCAAGTACACACCAAATGTTGGGCTTGCTGGTGAAATGGGATGGAAGCCACCGATAGTCCGTCAATGGAAATTTACTGCTTTGTATTGGTTAAAGTTAGCAAATATGGAAGAGTCTAGATTTACAAAACGTATTGCACTCTGGGCGTATAATAAAGCTAATTGTACATGTAAGAACTGGTTTTTCCATATAAAATCATTTTTAATTAAGAATAATTTGAATGTATATTTATCTCTACACAATCCCATTGCTAGAACGTTTGTACATATTGTTGAGTCTGTGTCTCTCAATAATTTTATTAATGAATGGAAAACTAGCTTACACAATGATACTGGGCCGTCTGGCCGCGGTCGTAATAAGTTACGATTATATAAAACTATTAAGGCTGAGTATGAAAGCGAACAGTACTGTAAAATGATATTACCGCCCTCTCATCGGTCAGCATTTTGTAAGTTTAGATTAGGAGTTGCGCCGATTCGTATGGAGACCGGCCGTTATGAGGGTCTGAGCATAGAAGATGGAATTTGTCCTTTTTGTAACGATAATTCAGTTGAAAATGAATAACATGTTTTGTTCAATTGTAAAGTTTATGATGATTTAAGAGTAGATTTGTACTCTAGAGCAATAGAGCATGATAGTTTGTTCTCTGAAATGCAAGATTCTGATAAATATACTTACTTGTTTTCCAATAAAGAGCCAAAAATGATAAGATATTGTGCCAAAACCTGTAAAAATATTTTAGATAGACGTCGTTTTAAACTTTGTAAATAAAACATTACAATAGATGTGGAATGTTTCACACATTTTTTATTACCTTATATATTTTTATTATATGTCAGAAACCTCTTAAATGCATGTGTTTCTATGTTGATATTCGTGCTTTTTTATTATATGCTGATATATGTTTTACTAGAAATAATTGTTTTATGTCTTACTTGTATAGTATTTTAACTCCATGCTTAGTTTAGATAAACTGTTCGATTTTAATGTATTTTCTCACGACCATCTCTTATAATTCCATATGGAATGGCATTGCATTTATTTATTTTGTTTTTAAATATATATGTATGTTTTATCATGTATATGCAATGATGAGATGTAAATAAAGATACTACTACTACTACACTTTGTACAGGAAATATTAATTAAGTTTTTGTTTGTTTGTTTGTTTCATTTTACGCATTTTCAGTATTTCAGAACAAAGTCATCTTGACACGAACAAACAAGGTAATCTCGAATTCCTGTCTGTTGAAGGAGGCACTGCCTACACGAACAGACGAAGACATCTTGAGTTTAGGAATTGGTTAATTTTATGAATTGGTCTGAACAAAATCCGGATAGTCGGTAAATTTTCTAAAAACACGAACAGCACATCGTGTTAAATATTATTTTCTTAAAACATTCTCTAGAGATTTTTTTACATATTAAAATACATGCATTTAATTTCTTGTCTTGTTTTACAATTTCATATATAATTTTAAAACATTTGCCATTACGCATTTTTTTTTACATTTTATTTTTTACAAAAAATAGAGTTATGATAATAGAGGCATAAAATTGGCGATTTTCAACTGAAATTCCAAAATTGTATTCATCAAATAAATGTAGGGTGATTTCGTCTAAGAGCTGTCGTACATGTGGCAGGATTATCATTTTTACACAATAGACAAACGTGCATTCTGAGACTAATCTTAATGAAAACCGACGCGATTTGACAAATTCACACGTTAATTTCTATTATTGGATATATCTGGATAGGGGAAGAATTTTCTATATACACGAGCTGTAAACTTTAAAATAAATATTTGATAAAAAAGAAAATAATAAAATGCAATGTGCTATAAGTAATATGTAACGAATTACAAACCCTGTTAAAATGAAGCGTTTGTTTGTTTAATAGCATTGATACAATGGTGTTAATTACCGATATTTTAATCAACAATGACACACCACTTATATTTATTTGGCATGCGTATTCACACACTTTAGATAGAGGATCAAATCTTGACTTTAACATAATTCTATGTTTTGAGTACTATGTACTAAATTATTTTTTGACAAAACTTTTAGCATTATTTTCATAATACTAACATAACAGTGACTGTTGTGAACAACGAAGCGCATGTCGGTCAAAAACAACTTTAAGCTCTAGAGTCATAGGTTAGGATCATTATCATTTAAGAAACAAATATTATAATATACATGTTATATGGTATCTAAATAACTATGTTTCACAAGCTTGTTCGTTATCAGAGATTAATATGTACGTTTTGATTAAGAAAACAGTTATATTTGGTAGCTTAATATTAGAGAACGAGATTTAATGACAGAAATATTTGGTTTGATAGCATTTTCATAGTTCCATAACTTAGAAAAGTTTCCAGTGCCTGCAAAGATTTACAAGTATACCTATCTTTCTTTTTAGTAACACGAGTATTATATATATACATGTATAAATGTAACGAGGTCCAAGGTTTTATCTGTCAAAGCATTTATCTGTGATACAGAGTAATTCTTTGACCAATACTGTTTCAAAAGCCCCCCTTTGTAATTATAAACACATTGGAAGAAGGACGTACAGAGCCGACATTTGCTTTTAGGCAATTTATCGGGTATTTTGGCAGGTGTGACAGCATTTATCAATTGGCAGTACGCTTTAAGCAGTCGCCTGTAAGCATTTGACAGTAAGCAGTTGACAGTAGGCAGTTGACAGTAAACAGTAGGCTGTCGTTTATGGAATTCCGTAATTTGATGATTTTATTCCAAAAAAGTTTGGTTTCTTTGCAAATAAGCATTTTTTACATTTTGAATATTTACCATTTAATTCTAGCAAAACACGTCTAATTTAAGTAACATCAAACAATGAAAATAAAATCAGGATCACTTTATCCTGATCTTTTCTTAGTGAACACAGGGCCAGTTACTCCGAATTAAGAGGCATTGGCATACAGTCATGTCAAAGCTGTAATATTCTTGTGAGTTGTTGTCCTTTATCTTTGACTTCATTATGTGTAAATACATCAATTATATTTGTACATGTATAAAAACAATATGTGTGGTAAAAGTGGTGTTGTTAGTTTATCAATGCGGAAAGGCAGTAAGCTACATTGATTTACCAGAGCACAGTCCAGCCACTGCCTGGGCCCTGAGGTTAATAACCTGTACTAGTGACATCTTCTTTCACAAGAACTTATGAATTATGTACATACCAGAGCAGTGGTACAGTTGAATGACTGTAGAAAGGTTTTCATGATCAATCAAAACAAAAATAACATGCACTGTCCATGAATCGAACCCGAGTCGCCCGGTTCACAGTTCAAAACTTTACATATATAGTTAACCTTACGACTCGCGTAACAGAGTCAAAACATGGTATGTATGTAAGACCTTAAATCTGGATCCGGGGCCCACAGTCAACTATGCTCTTTTGTCCAATTCTTTTTTCGCGAATTGGCTGAATGATAAATTCAAACCACTTGATGCTAGTCTAATCAATAATGTGATCAGAACCTCGTGCAGAAGGCTGCAAGTTCAAATAAGTGCCATTTCAGTGTAACAAGATAAATGCTGGTATTTGAAACGTTGAAAATTGGCCTATTTATGAACATGATTGTTAGAACAAACCTTGCTTTTTTAACTTATCTTCTTGCGGATCATGATGAGATGTAGACTGTTTGGTAGTATAATTTCCTTATAAAATATCGGATTGTGAATATTGTCTTTTTATTTGAAAGAATTTGCCGCAATACCATATCCTTTCTGTGTTGTTTCTTTAGATAATGAGTTCATATGATAATATGACATGGGTAGGGGATTGATGTATTGCCTGTGACTTTTTTCAACGTCTGCCATCGTGATTGTGAGTTAACTGCTTTACAAAGTGAGATATTGTCCAATCAATTTTTTTTGTAATGCACAATGTCTTGAACTTTTACCCTAACAGTAGCAAAACAATCTACCTAATATATTGATATCAGAACAGACCAAACCCAGCCCCTAAAAGGTGCCAATTGAAATGGTATGAGCAAATTCAAATGTTGCTGTCTGTGTCACAAAGATATACAACCATTTTGGACGGAGTATCCCCTTTGATAGTAATAGCTCACCCTGAACCTTTGGCTCTGTTCAGCTATTAAAGATTAAGAAGGTGGAGCAATAGATTTGTAATAAACATACATTTATCTAGCATGCTTAAACTGCTTGAGTTTTATTCAGGTTAAAACATACATTTACACAATAATAAAAGTAAATATTAAATAGATTTGTTTAAAGGTAATTTGGTAGTTTGTCACAAATATCTTTCTCTCATGACGTTCTTTTAAAAACACAAATTTACAACTTAAATAAACCAGGCTAAAGGTTTATTTCATTTGTGATTTACTAGATTAATAATAATATCTTCATAATTATGTCACTGCTCGGACCGGAATATCCGTCCCGAACCGCAAACATGTCAGATATTTTTTCTTGCATATTCTACAATATTCCATTACAATTTAAATTCTTAATCTTTATTTTCAACGGAAATTTATATCATTACAGCCGTAACTAATTTCTTACAATTCAGCGTATGAAATTGCAACTTCGTTCATAACGGTAAAATGACGTCACCCTAAGCGTGCCATTGTACAGCACGCGACTCATCTGGTACCCCTCCCCATGCAAGATGAAATGGGTACAACACAAGGAAACGCCAGTCTGCTATGCAAGAAATTAAAGACCTATATTGGAACATATATTATGTAAGCAAATGTATATGTATAGTGTAGTGCGAAATAATCTTAGATTGCATATG
Organism: Ruditapes philippinarum; assembly: GCF_026571515.1. Lineage (NCBI taxonomy): Eukaryota > Metazoa > Mollusca > Bivalvia > Venerida > Veneridae > Ruditapes > Ruditapes philippinarum. The sequence goes on from NW_026865302.1 coordinate 154,944, forward strand.
AAAGCTTGAAAATTTACTTAATAGAACATATATAATTAAAGTGACATTGTGTATAATCAAGATTATATGGTTAGTTGTACGTTAAGTCAAAATAACATTACATTTTACCAAAATTGTTGTTCAATTTTATACTCAACTATGCGAAAAAAAGTTATTAATCCACATGACCAATGGAAATTTCTATAAATATTGTTTGTTATGTATACTGTGCTCCTCTTAGTCTATGGTACTGAACGAAAAACAAGAACTAAAACAATGAATTTACGTTTGGGTATTTTTTGCTGTATGACACAAGGAATCAATTTCAGATTTAATTGGCCAGACATTGACCATAGGTCTGTCAACTCCTTTTGCAAACAGTATGTGCCAATAATTGTGTTACACTCTAGTTTTGTCAAGTTTCAATTAAAATTTTAAATGTAATCTTGTTCAATTTCAAACATTAAAACTATCTTTACTTTTTAACTCAAAGTTTATTTTTTCAGCAAAACAGAACATAAGGAAAATTGTTTCAGATGTATGAACACATTGGAATGGACTCATAATTGTGGCTTTTTGCAGAAATGCATGAAATGTTGTTCTCTTTTACATAAAATCTACCGATTTATAAAATATTTTGCACAAAAATTTTATTGTTCAGGTGCATGACTAAACTTTGTCAATTTCGACCAATTTTAACACAAGTCACATGGAAATATGAAATTACTGTGAAATAAGTGATGACGCAGAGTTAATGATGTTAAGTATATCAGTTAGGTTTAATTTTTAAAGAGTAGCACACAGTCTTTTATGATAAAGGTAGTTTTTTACATATTATCTTACACATTCTTCAATATCAATTCTTGGTGAATCACTATTATAATAAACATTTTTTTGAAATAATTTTATTACTGATTCAGGAAACTATAACTCCGCGAGTCGGATGTGTGGCCTTGTGAACAATATAGTTTAGGAGAAATGGCCAGGACAAAAATGAAATTTTAAAATCAACAAAGGGCAATAACTCAAAAAATAAGCAGCAGTTTCTGTGCACTGCACTTCTTTTCAATAAGATCTATCATCCTATTAAGTTTCAAGTTTAAAGCTGTTATAATTTATGAGAAATGGCCTGGTTAAAATTAAGTATGAAAATTAACAAAGGGCAATAACTCAAAAAATAAGAAATTTAGAGTACCAGTTATTATGCACTGCACTTCTTCTTAATGAGATCTATCATCCTATGAAGTTTCAAGACAATAGCTTTTATACTTTAGGAGAAATGGCTTGGACAAAAATAAAGTATGAACATTAACAAAGGGCAATAACTCAAAAAATAAGAAATGCAGAGTACCAGTTCTTGTGCACTGCACTTTTTCTTAATGAGAGCTATCATCCTATGAAGTTTCAAGCCCATAGAGTTTATACTTGAAAAAAAATGGCCCGGACAAAAATAAAGTATGAAAATTAACAAAGGGCAATAACTCAATAAATAAGAGGTGCAGAGTACCGGTTCTTGTGCACTGCACTTCGGGTCATTATAAGAAGCATGTATACCAAGTTTGAAGTCAATCCAACTTATAATGACTGACTTATGCTCTGGACAAGCTTAAGGGGATGCCGACAACGACGCCGACGACGACAATGACACCAACACCGCCGACAAAAGTAATCCCTACTTTTTCAAGGCGACACAAAAATGAGCATAATGTCAATTTAAACAAACATAAATACAATGAAAGAAATAACGAAGATTTTTGAAATTGGAAATTGTTATGAGATTATACTAAAATATATAATACATATATCAATCTTCTATTATTTTTTACAGAAGTTTAACAAAAACAAACAAGAGGGCCATGATGGCCCTGAGGTCGCTCACCTGTATATAGCCCCCCCCCCCGGGCCAATGTTTACCCAAGGGCTTTTATTTGTTTATTTGAACAGACTTGGTAGACACCCATAAAAAGATGTTTCATCCTAAACATCTAAGTTCTAGCTCATTGGGTTTTTTAAAAGAAGATTTTTTAAAGTTTTTACTATACACATATAGTTAAAAACAATGACACCCCTGGGGCAGGGCCAGTTTTGACCCCCGGGCTTTTATTTGAACAAACTTTGTAGATATTTACTTAAAGATGTTTCATGCTTAATATCTAAACTCTAGCTATTTGGGTTTTTTCAAAGAAGATTTTTAAGTTTTGCTATACACATATAAGGAAAATCAATGACCCCCGGGGCGGGGCCAGTTTTGACCCCAGGGCTTTTATTTGAACATACTTGGTAGACACCCATTAGAACATGTTTCATGCTAAATATCTTAGCTCTAGCTCTTTGGGTTCTTTAAAAGAAGATTTTTTAAGTTTTTACTATATGCATATAGGGAAAATCAATGACCCCCTGGGGCAGAGCCAATTTTGACCCCAGGGCTTTTATTTGAACAAACTTGGTAGACATTCACTAGAAGATGTTTCATGTCAAATATCTAAGCTCTAGCTCTTACGGTTCTTTATAAGAAGATTTTTTAAGTTTTTACTATATGCATATAGGGAAAATCAATGACCCCCTGGGGCGGGGCCAATTTTGATCCCAGGGCTTTCATTTGAACAAACTTGGTAGACACTCATTAGAAGATGTTTCATGCCTAATATCTAAGCTCTAGCTCTTAGGGTTGTTTAAAAGAAGATATTAAAATATTTTTCTTTCGGTTGCCATGGCAACCAGAGTTCTGCATGGAATTAAATTCTTTAAACAATTTTTAAAGGTGACCACAAAAGGAACATTCCTGTGAAGTTTGGATGAAATTGGCTCAGTGGTTTATGAGGAGATGTCATTTAAAGCAAAAGTTTACGGACGGACGACGGACGGACGCCGGACGAAAAGCGATCACAAAAGCTCACCTTGTCACTTTGTGACAGGTGAGCTAAAAAACACAAGTTTTATAGCTTGACCGAGTCATGGCATTCTGTAATTGTGAAAAATATAAGTTGCCAAGTCATTGCTCTGACTTGTGAAGTTGAAAAATATTTAACTTTATGCAAGTTAGATTTCTACCAAATATGAAATACATCTGTCATTAAATAAAGGCTGTATGGGCAAAAGTGTAAAAATCTATTTTTAGCACTTGTGACCTTGAACCAACTGACCCCTTACTCCATCCAAAGGAAGAATACCATGCAAGTTATCTTCCCACCAAATATTAAATACAACTGTCAATAAATAAAAGCTGTATGGGCAAAAGTGTAAAAATCTATTTTTAGCACAAGTGACCTTGACCCACTGATCCCTACCCCAATCAAAAGGATGAATACCATGCAAGTTATCTTCCTACCAAATATAAAATAAATCGGTCACTTAATAAAGGCTGTATGAGCAAATGTGTAAAAATCTATTTTTAGCACTGGTGACCTTGACCCAACTGACCACTATCTTCATCAAAGTTTATGTTTCTATCAATTATAAATAACATCTGTCTATAGAATAAGGTCAATACACCTGTAAAAATCTATTTTTAACATTGGTGACCTTGACATTGGTAACATTGGCCATGGCCCCTTGCTGTAAAATGGCCCTTTATTATTCTTTACACAACTAAAAGGCCCTCAATTTCGTTTCGGTCGCACAGACGGTTCAATTACTATATGCCCGGGGCATAAAAAGACATACATGTAATTTGTATATAAAAAAACAACAAGGAAATTACAAGGACTATCACATAATGTAAATAAAAAGTAACATTAAACATTTATAGGTATAACTTTGCAACATCTAAAGCACATATATATATATAAAACATGTTAATCACATACAAACACATGTTAGACACACATGTGTTTAACAAAAGGCTATAAAATAAATAAAGTTGCTTTAATGAAAACTTATGGCTGAAGTGATTACAGGTTTGAAACCTATGTGAATACTGATGTCTGAAAATAACAAAGGGCAATAACTGAAAAATAATGCAGGGTATCATGAAGTTTCATGTTGATATCTGAAAGGCTTTTTGAATTATGCTCTGGACAAAAATTAATTTTCAAAAATAACAACGGGCAATAACTCAAAAATTATGCAGGGTAGAGTTATCATTCTTGTGCACTGCACTCTTCCTAAATAAGATCCATCCACCTATGAAGTTTCAAGTTGATACCTCAAATACTATTTGAGATAAGCTTCGGACAAAATAGTATGAAACTTGAACAAATACAACGGAATGCGGCAAGATTCGTCATGAATAAACCATATAATCGTAACAATCCATCTAGCGTAACATCAATGCTACACGACCTAAAATGGCCAACACTTGAACAAAGTCGTCAGTGTGCGGACTTAATTCTCATGTATAAAGTGTTTAATAACCTGGTGGCTGTACCAGTTGAATACCACCCACAACTATCAACAAGATACACAAACTCGGTAAAGTTCGTCACTTATCACTGCAGACTTAATGCGTACAAACATTCATTCTTTCCAAGAACTGTACCTTATTGGAACAACCTACCAGCTAACATCACAACTGTGGACAACCTGGACAGTTTTAAAACTGCTGTCCAGTCATACGTATTTGTGTAAATTATTAAACATCGTGTATAGTGTACAAACATGTTGGATTTTACTTCACACTACGTTTTCACATTATTTTAACTCGAACGCCTGGTGCCGCACATGGGGGACAGGTTTTTAGCCCACGTTTTATGGAGCACAATTCACATCACCACTCGTCGCTGATGTCTGCACAGCGGATTTACAGACGAGTTCATCATAGAAGTAGAAGTAGAAAAAGAAGAAAGGGCAATAATTCAAAAATAATATAGCGAAGAGTTATCATTCTTGTGCACAGCATTCCTCCTCAATAAGATCTATCCACCTATATGTCATTTCATGTTGATATCTCAAATACTTTTTGAGTTATGACAAAAATTAAGCTTGAAAAATAACAAAGGGCAATTACTCAAAAATTATGAAAGGTAGAGTAATAATTCTTGTGCATTGCACACCTCCTGAGTTAGATCTATGCACCTATGAAGTTTCATGTTGAAAAAGACTGATTAGTAATTTTAGTTGGCCAGCCCGGGAATCGAACCCACAATGTCGAGATTACAAGTCTCGCGCTCTAACCGATTGAGCTATGCGGGCTGGCTGAAACACTTTCCATGTACGGATGACTATTTATATCTCTCAGATTCTTCGGATTTATCTTGCCGTTCTAATTAGGCAGCACACCACACTAAATGAAGCCACAGCTTCGAAAGGCCAGGGTTTCATGGATATAGTGACTATTGTGGATTAAATGACTGGTTGACTTTAAAATGCATTTTCAGCATGAAATTTGTTTTTGTAACATGTAATATGATCATTGGCAAATTCGAAAACATGGTTAGAAATAACATGCTGTTTATTATAGATGTCAAGGCCGCCATTTTTTGTAAACATTGCTTTTAAACAGCATGCTCGGTGAAAACAAGTGATTTTACAGGGGGGTACAAACTTTCAGCAATAGCAAAAAATCTACAAGGCCAAGCACCTATTTCTTTGTGATAGTTTGCATGCATAGGGAGTTGCTAAAGCAGTGACAGAGTTTCTATAGTCCGTATATTTGCAGGTATTTTTTGCCGGAGGGACGAAAAATGTTGTTTTGGGTCTCGGAACACTATAGATTTTTTGCTTTTACGGAATGAATTGGAAATTTTTTAACTGCCTGACTGTTGCACATGGGATGATTTCATTACAGATTTGCAATGTTATGACATATATGTTCTTAACAAAATGTGTGTTCTTTTTCCAGATTGTGTAGTTTGGGATCAGATTTATTAGACATATTGCTTGTAGGACATTGACGGCAGAAACTTGAAACTTAGTGTGGAGTGCTACCTTAAGGTAAAATGAATTTTTTTCAATGCTTGTTTTTCTCATTAAACTTTGTGTAAATACTCTAGAATACACACTGACTACAATGATGATGAAATTTCATAATAATATTAAGCACTGTGCCAGAAAGTGAGCTTTAAAAAGGGGAGGTAACTCAAATACCAGAAATTCTTTGTGAAATGTATTAAAGGTGCTGTGTCTGCTGTGTTGATAACACCTACTTATTCTAGGAGAAACAGCTTTAGAAGAATGCTAATTTTAACATATAGACCTATGAAGGTTGAATTAGATGTTGTTTTCCTGCTTTTAATGACTTTTAATTTAGGAAAAAGGCATGCATTTAATGAATTTCAGCTGTAAGTGTGAAATATGGCCATCCGAAGTGTTTCGAGTGATGCAAAATCATAATGTATGGAGGTAATTTTTGCTGGAAATCATTTTCAAGGGCAAGTGGATATATAATCTAGGTTTTCTGGTGAGATTGTGACCATTTTAAAGCTGGGCGAGCAAGATCGAGTAGTCGGAAAATTTGGCTTTTGCACTGTCACTTGGGGAATTTCGATTCGCTAGGAGACCCACATTGTGATGTCTATAATGCTGTAAAGGCCCTGACAAATGCTTTGTCTCTTTGATTGTGCCGGCCTTGTATTTGGGCTACGGCCATGAAACTTGGTGGCG
>NW_026865303.1:0-42031 GCF_026571515.1 Ruditapes philippinarum
TGATGTTTTTAATGGTTATAATGATAAGATAAAATGATGATGGTGTTTATGATGATACTATTAGTATAAAATGATGATCGTGTTAGTGATGATTATAATGATTATCGATAGTAGTGGTCTAATGATAATTATGATAATGATAATAATTATAAGAAATGATGAATACGATGCTGATTGTGGTGATGATGATGTAGATGATGGTTATCATAATTGTGATAATTGTGTAAGTGATGATAATAAATGATGATGGTTAGGATAGTATTTATAATAATGATGGCGATGATGTCGGTTATAATAATGATGATTGGTGTGATGTTGATGATGATGATAGTGATGGTGGTTGTATTGAACATGACTGTGGAGATATTGGGAAGTGATTAAGATGATGGTTATGATGATGATTGTGGTTTTGCAGGTGAAAAATGATAGTAATAATGGTGATGATAAATATTAAAACTGTATTTTGATTAAAACTTTATATTATATTTCATATTCACAGTGTGGCATGTTTCGATGCATTCCATATAAAAAAGTCTCACGCACTTCTAAGAGCCAACCCAGGTGAAGACCAACCTGATTCTGGAAGAGTTAATCTGGGTTCATACGGATACGGCTCTGGAGGGTGTACATGGAGAGCAAATCACTGCGGACCTAACTATTGCTGCTGTAAAGCGTATTAATCAATTGATGTTTGACATATTTCATAGTCAATTATTTGATGAACATAATAAAAATGTGTCCTTGCGATTAAAAGTATAAAATAAATAAAACAATATAACTGCTGTTGTTTTATTTGAAGCATTCCTGTGTATGAAATATACGTGTAGGGGATAGGTTTAGGGGTTAAAATGATTTGCATAAATGTCACTGAGAAGTGATTGACTTTCATGTGCCGTTACAATTGAATTTCCCGACTACAGTCTCTAGAAATATAAAAGGGTCGATCACGGGGGAGAAATTGTTACACGAGGGATGGAGTTCTTATGATAACGTGCGATACCTGTCACGGAGTTCGTCGGAAAACGTTTGTATATACTACAAAAACACTCGTCAAGAAGGATAATTTTCATCTTTAAAAAGCGAGTTTTAGGTGCTAAATTAACTTTTAATGATTAAGCTTTCCTTACATATTGTGTTATATATCAAAATTAATTAATCAAATGGCCTATGAATTAGTTTTTGACACATAATACAAGATGTTAGGCAACCTAATCATTACAGTTTAATTCAGCACCTAAAACTTAATTTTCAAAGATGAAAATTATCATTTTTGCCGAGTGTTTTTGTAGTTTATTCAAGTCTTCCAAAGAACTCCGTGACAGTTATGACAAGTATCGCCCATGTAACAGTTCATGATAATTTTGTTTCATGCATAACATAAAAATTGTTTAACAAAACTAGAAAATACGGTTTGACTTTTCCATGGGAAGAATGCATAGAGCTTAGTAACAAATACATGTACGTGTTAATTCAAAACATAGTCGGAGATCTTACCATGTTTTTGTTTGTACTGTGATATAGAAGCAATACGAATACGAATATCTATATTGGAATATTAATGTTTGTACATTTTCGATTACACAAGAAACCTACTACGTAAAATAGCAGATAAAAAATGAATTTTGTTAGGAGATATTTTAGAATGTTTCCCCCAATTATTCAAGTGCTTTACTTGAAAAATTCACATGCTCTTACATGTACTAGTTCTTTTTATGTAAGTCATTAAATTCATAAAATTCCTTTTGGGTTGTGTAATATTGTCACCGTCTATTGTCAATTTCAGGCCCGGCTCAGGGACTCTAAACTTCAGGTTCATCTGCAACTTGAAATCATGCAATCATAATTATGACGGTATATTTACAAGCACATTGTTAGTCAAAAGTGAAAAAGAAGTCCAAATTTGTGTAACTTTCACAGTTGCAAATAATGATTCTTTTAGTTGTGCGTTATACAATGTAAATGATTTTCATAAACATCTCAATTTAAGTTTACCTTCTTCAACTGGTAACTGATATTTTCTTCACTTTGAGAAATATAATGAGGGTCTAAATAAATAAATAAATAAATAGAATAGAATAAATAAATAGAATAGAATAGAATAGAATAACAGAACGACACAGTTAATTATAAGACTAGAATGGAAGTGAAATAGAATGCACATTTAGATAAACATATAAACCTATAATATATTCGTTTTTAATTTGAAATTCTTTATTTGAATGTTAATATAGTATGTGTAAGCTATATTCGTCAATACATATCTACCTTTTATCTTACTAAAAGCAAATATTTAAAGATCTGTGATTTGTATTTTCTCAAACCTACAGATGAACAAAATGTTTGTAAACATAAGGCGACAATTTCGTGACCAAGTATGATTATCTTTTTACGCATCTGAACATTTTAAAGATGCAATGAAGATGTGTCAGTAAAAATAGATTGCCTAAATAGAAAATTCTGATTGTTTTTAGACCAAAAAAAAAGACGAAAAAAAAACAAAACAAAAAACAAAAACAAACAAAAAAAAACATAAACCATAAGGAAGAAAAATAATCCTACTGGACAATCTGTCTACTTTTCATTGGATGGTATCTCAGCCATACAAAGTCTGAATGAAGGTGAGGTCATTGATACCAGGATGTCCCATTCCTGAGGGCAAATCATTTGTATAAGAGCAAAGTGTTGAACTATCAAAGAACTATATTATATTGGGAAGCTTCTACTGTGTAAGTATTATTTGTACATTAAATTATAGATTTCATTTTTGTTTGATAATAATAAAATAATAATAATAATAATTATAATAATAATCATTATTATCATTATAATTAATATTTATTATTATTATTATATTATTATTATTATTATCATCATAAAGTGACAATAATAAAAGGTAATGATGATGATGATGATGATGATGATGAAAAATGTCCTGTTGGTTAATCTTTATTGGTGTGTTCAAAGTCCTGATATTGCATTTGTCCACAACGGGCACATTTTCCATAAGACTTTATACAATATTGACAAAGACAATAGAAAGGTATCATTGGATATTATTTTAATATATTTCTTTTTAAAAATGTTGATATACGTTCTAAGTGATTTCGTATGAGCGTGTATATGGTGAAAATATTATTTTGTTCTAGAATAACTTAGATATACAACAACGGATCATGTACAAACTTTTTGCATAATAAGCTATATGATTCTTTCGTGTTCTGTTGTCACAGGTTAAAGTAAACTAAACACTATCAACATAATTATTCACGATATAACCGCGGATTTAACCACTTTTATTACAATAAAAGACGTGGTATTAAGATATTCCACTGTGGACCAGTTTACTTTGCGATTAATTAATTTTTAATTGCAATATTATATAGATAACATTTACCTTGTATACATTTTTTGTACAATAATACAATAATATTAATAATATTAATGAATGTGAAAGATTCAAGCTAAAAGCATTGATTGTTGCAGTAGGATGAAATAAATACAGAAATAAAATCAACTTTTGCAAATTTAAATAAAAGAAAACAAAATTATTAACTCTTATAAATAATGGTTTTAGCAAACAAATGTGGAGACTTTTTATCATCATATTGAGAACCTTAACACATCAGCTAGCATATTATAAAAGTAATAACACATGTATAATATGACTGTTCAAAGCTTTTTACAAACACGCAAATGTGAAGGTATTACGACTGGTTTCCAACTCTTTCTTTGCTTTAATTAACTTGTCAGAATAATTACATAAGTATGCTAGTCCTCTTTATTTTTCGTTTGTCACGAAAAGAATCCAAAGGATATCCAAAGGATAACATGTTATTAACGTGTTAAAAGACATGGTTGTTTATAAATAAAAATTACAATCATTTACACGTAAGTTAGTTCGAAAAGCCAATTCACATTGACAATGTTAGCTCGTTTTACTTATTTTCACATTATTATATTTCAATTTTCTAAATACTAAGTTTGATTTTCTTTGTTTATGACAATTGCGGTGATGATGGTGATGTTGATTACCATAAAAATAATTTTGATGATGATGATTGTGGTGGGCAATAAAATGATGTCTGCGGCAGTAATGATCATATAATAAAAATATCAGTACTGATGATTATGGTTGTGGTGATGATGATAATGGTAATGGTGTTGAAGATGATAGGTTTTATTATGATGATGATGTTTGTGGTTGTGGTGACGATAGTATTGTTGATGGCGATGTTGGCGATTATGATTACGATGATGATGATGATAGTTATGCTAATGATAATAATAATTATGTTGTTACTACTAATTACGATAATAATGACAAAGATGATGATAAAGAAATAGCAGATAATAGTTTTTTTAACAATTTCTTTATTTCTATAATATATTCACAGCGTGTCATGTTACGATGCATTCCATATACATAAGAATCATCCCCTTCTAAAAGCAAACCCTGGGAGTGACCAGCCTGATTCTGGAAAAGTTAATATAGGTTCATACGGATACGGCTCTGGAGGATGTACATGGACAGCAAATCACTGCGGACCTAATTACTGTTGCTGTAAAGCGTATAATTAATCAATTAATGCACGACACATTAATAGACATATTACATGTATTTACACAGAAGACATGTCTCGTGCGATAAATCTTATGGTTCACTTTTTTGCTGTTTTTTTTTAAATTAAAATTTAGACAGTAGAAGTTGAGCTTTTCACCCTTCACAGCCAAATATTAACCTCTTTATATTGAATATAGGTAAAGTACACCAAAATGTTTTAAATTACCCCGTTTGATATGTTTTCTATATTGCTAAAAGGATGTCATTATGTCACACATTTTTCTATTGTATGGCAAAATACAACTGCATTATTAACTCAAAAATAAAATACTTCAGCGAGAGAAGGAGAGGCTTTTGTAATAAATTTACATCCCTTATTAATAGCATGAACCATGGCAAAACGTTCATTCACTAAACCAGCGTCACTTCCTACAAGTGCATTGATAATATTTACCTGCTCCCTATTAGTATTTTTTCTTAATAGAGGAAAGAAATATGTTCGTTTAAACTCAGCGAGATCTTTGCGATATTAAAATAACTACAAACCCAAAGCTTTTAAAATGCTTTGACATGACATGGACCAAATCATGCTTTTACTTTCATATAAAGATGCATAAAGCAACAAATTGCAGAAGACAGGTAGTTAATTTGTTTATTTTTGTAGAATTATTTTTTATCAACGAAAAAAAAAGAGAAAAAAAAGAGAGAAATGTTCTCTTATATCTATTAAATCGCAAAACTATTTTAATTTCTTCAAAAACCTAATTACCATGTACGAACTGTTTGATTTTATTAACATATAAACATATAAAATCGGACTATATTATTTTACCTGTACGTATGTTGTCCTTATGCAAATATGGGAGGCCGAATAAACAACAACATGAGACGGCAAGTCATCGCCTCCCGAAAAGTTAAAATAAGTTTGAGGCATATTACAATTTGAACTTAATATGAAAAATTACATTGTTATTATTGAGAATTGAATTGTGAAGTATTAAAAACTCTCTCTCTCTGTAATACGTGGTTCATAATTTGTAACAATATATATAGAGGATATTCAAGTTTTTACTATGAATGCAGAATTTCTTTTCATAGAGTGGTATAATATATGACGATTTTCATAAATCCTACAGGTATTCATAGAAAAATTTGAATGTTCTGTTTATTATGTACATTTTTCTCTCTATTTTTGACATTATAATTTAAAAGAATTTCCCTAACATTTTGTGTTTGGGCTGAATTTAGAAGAAAGTAATGCGGCAAGACATCAGTGAAAAATAGTTTTTTAGTAAAAATACGGAAAATGAAAATACGCATTTTATTTCATCAATCTTTCTCAATATTTCATTTAATATAATAAAACATTATATTAAGTAAAATGATTATACCAAACGCTTTCATTCCTAATTATACCCAATATCCCGATCGATTACTATATCAAAACAAATAATTGTCAAAAGAAAATAATTAAAAAAAGTTTAATTTGTTTCATTTGAACTCCTACGTTAGACTTTATAACTCCTACGAAGGAGATAAAAAAAAACCTAACAACGTACATCTAGGACTTCATAACTCCTGCGTAGGGAGAAAACATGCCTGGATAGGAGTTTATAACTCGTTCGCAGGACTTGATAACTTCTATGTAGGAGATAAAAAGCCTAATTCAGAGTTTATAACTCCTTGGTAGGACTGTCTGACTCAGGACTATGGAGAAGACAAAAAAGTCTTATAAAGGAGTTTATTAGTCGCCGGTAGAAACCGGCGACTATATTTGTAACAGTTTAATATTATATCTATGGTAGGAGAAGGCCTTAAAATCTAAATATAAAAGCATATCAATTACTGAACAATTAAGGACCACAATTATTTTTCATAATCTTAAAAATTCAAAAATAAAGTAACGTTGCTAAATGAAGTAAAATATACAAATATTGACATCTTAAAAAGCAACATTACAATTTTCATAAAATGAATTAAAAACGTATCCCTATGGACCAGTCATTTAATTTAGGGATACTTTTACTTTTTTTTCTAAGTGTCAAGCGTTGCTATTTTATGATTGATAAATCATGAATGATATTTGAAATGACACATTTAAATTATTTGGTTGTTTATATCTTATGAGACCTATTATATTTTCATTATTTTAATCTAAATTAAACAGATTCTCCCTGTTCTATTGTAAGAATCACGTGACTACACGTTGTATGTTAGTGTTATAGAATCTATTAATAGTAACAGATTGCTGATAAGACATACTAGTTGGAAAACGGTATGGCGGCTAATTAGATGCAAATGTATAAATAATTACAAAGTTATCTTTCATTAATCAGTTTCATATTTTATATCATTAGAAAGGTATGTATACTCATAATTAGCACATTAAAAGAATTAAATAAATTTTCAAAACCTTTTCAATTCTTTCTCGGTTAAGGGTTTAACTTGGCCCTTTCTGTCAACGTGCAATAGTTTAGTTTAGGTTGAAAATCACAAAATGGATTTATGCTAAAGAGGCACATTTATTGAAATAAATAGTGGTAATCGTCGTCTTCGTTATATACCGTCGATTTCCGTTGCGCAAGTTACCAAAACGGTATGACGGATCGTATTAGATACATAATAAAGAAAACTAATAAAATATCTTTTTCTTAATATTTTATCGAACTGAAAGGCATTTCAACGTTTACTATATCGTACGTAACGACAGGAATATTGATTTCTACTAAATAATTTATTTTTTCGATAACGCAGAATTTTTTTTTGCAGATACCACTTTAACGGTAGAATTGCATTGTTTCATTTAATAATTAAAACATATATATTTTCAAATATTCGATGACCTTTGATTATTTGGCGGTAATTATCGGATTCTGTAGTATACAAAACGGATTTCACTCGCCTTACAAAATTAATCAAAATTATGAAATAAAAAATGCTAGAAATGACACGATTTATCAAGTTATGTTTGATATAGTTAAAAGAAATAATAATAAAAAAAGTTTTACGAAAACTGCAAAAGGGATTTTCAAAGATTCGAATTTGGCCTACTAGGTCACAGCTTCGTCCTACTTACCATCTGTAGGCCATCGAGCAATATTAATTGATTTAATATCGAGATCTATACTATCAATAAAATCTTTAGCATAAATCATAAGAAGTTACGTAAACTAACGAAATACTTGCTTAATAATCATAGCAGTTCCTTGACAATATTGCTAAGCAAGTTTGCTTCATATATGATGTTTTATTGTGAATAAACAGTTACACAACATATTGTTCCTCTTTTCTTTATACCTGAAACATTAATTAAACTGATATTTTTTTTATATTTATGATAATACAGTCATTTTCTATCCGGCGACTTGATGCTTTAGCATCAAAATCTTTACTTGTAATCCTATGTAGTAGTAGGACTTAATAACTCCTATTGAGGACTTAATAACTCCTACGTCGGAGATAAAATTAAGTCTAATAAAGACTTGTATCTCCTTCGTAGAAGGTTGAAAAGGCCTAATTAGAAGTTTGTAATTCCTACGTCAAAGCACACAATGTAACAGACTAGAGCATAACAAAATATATAAGAAAATAAACTTGATGTGTCAAATTGTAGCTGCTTAAGTAACTTCCCACATTACGAAGCCTGAGAGACATTTGAAAAAATAAAAAAACGAAAAAAAAATGATTTTATTTCCAAAAAAAGGGAAAAGTTTTAAAAAACAATTTTTCCGGCTTGGGAAAATTGGGAAAAAAAATTTTTAGTTATTTTCATTAGGGAATAAAAAATCTTTTTCGAAATTAGGGTTTTAAACCCCCCCTTTTTGGTCATAAAGTTTTTCAAAAAATTGTAAGGTTTTTTGGGCAAAAAAGAAAAAATCAAAATCCCAAAAGAAAAAGGGCATTTTTAAAATTTTTCAATTTATTTTTCGACTTATTTTTTTTTTTTAAAAAAACCCGCTTTCTAAAATTTGGATTCAAAAATTTTTTTAAAAGTATTTTATTTTTTAAATTTTTTTTTTAAGGGAAACAAAGTGACATTTTTCAGTGATTGTTTTGTTTTGTTTCAGTGTTCGGATCTATTTTACTATGCACCAATAAATCACTTTAGTGACTTGGTTCTTTCGCTCGAATCTCTTGCTTCACTATGTGGGTATTAATTAAAACGGCTTGTTGCAATAACAATTTGACATGTGAAATTTATTTTCCTATATGATATGCTACTCTAAGTTATGCTATTTTGCATTGAGCTCGAAGAAACAGGTAGTGGAAGGTGGCTTCCGGAAAAATGTGTATTTTGTACGAAAACAGGAAACTTGATATGCATGCAGACTGATAACTGGAGAATGTGTCATGCGGTCATACCGTGACCTAATTTCATTATGTCATACACTGCAGTAAGCATCAGTCTTCAGGCTCTTGTAGTAGGAGCTTTATTTCATTGTGATCGGACAAACAGTAAGCTTACGGTGGTTTTCGGAAAACGGTGTATTTATAGGCATTTACAACGCGGACTGGAGTTTGTGATATGTGGGAATACTGAAACCTTATTTCTTTGGTAAGCTCAAATTGTTCATTATTGCTTTAAGAACCATCTTGCTGTTGCAGCAGCCTTTTTCAGTGCGATCAGACAAACAGGGAGATGAAGTTGGAAAGTGATGTATTTCTTACGAAATACGTAAACTTAATATGCATGAATAACAAGGACTAGTTTCTATGTCATGCGGGCATATTGAGACCTTATTTCTTGGGCCAGCACAATATGTCAAATATTAGGGTAGTTGACGTTGGGTTTCCGAAAAAATGTTTTTGTTTTTACAAAACTTCATAGTCATGTATTTAGAACGCGAACTAGAGCTTAGGACATACGGACCTACTGAGACCTTATTTCATTGTCAAGCACAATTCATGTGTCACACATTTTTGTAAACATCTGCATGTACACTTTTGCAGCAGTATATAACATAGAGATCGGATAAACGGGTTGGTGACGCTGGTTCCTAGAAAATGATGTGTTTTCTAGGAATACTAAAACTCTATATGAATTCAGAACACATACTTGATCCAATGCCATGTGGACCTATTTAGATCTTTGAACGTCCTACTTCAGGCTGTTGCAGCACCAATTTTGCATTGAGATCGCCAGACGAAAGTGTGACGGTTGTTTCGGGAAAATGGTGCGATTTGAAAAAAAAATACGTGAATATATATCAATTCAGAACACGGACTGAAACCTTTGCCACGAGGATGTCTTTCTTATTTTTTCGGTACAATGTGTCATAATTGCTGCATATGTCAGCCTTCAGTCTGTTGGCATTGATATTATACTGGAAGGTGACGGTGGATTCCGGAAATATTGATGACTTTTTGTGCCTAACGACTGATGTTTACTCGTACACCGATCTATGTATTATTGTGCTAGCTAATGAAATAAGATCTCAATATGCCCACGTAGCATAGATTCCATTCCGCGATCTGTATGCATATAAAGTCCAACATAAACATTAGAAATATCATTTTCTTGAAACCACTGTTACCTACCCGTTTGTCTGATCTCAATGTAAAATGGCTGCGGTTGCAGTCTGAAGGTTAATCCTTACAACAACGTATAACACATTGTGACGAGCAAGAAAACCTGCTTGGTATAGGCTCCAGCCGCGTCAAAATGCAGGCCTACCATCTCCTGCTGTTGCAGCAGCTTCTCTGTAAACGGGCAGGTGACGATGGCATCCGCATTGGTATGAACATTTGGAAAAGAAAATGCATGTCTAAAGGCCTTGATTGTATACGAATCTTCCTCTTCTCTGACTTATAATAACTTATGCAAAATCGGTATAAATTGTTTTTGTCTTTCAGTCAAACTGATTACACATAAAATTGGCAATTAAAATCATTTTTTCGACGGTAGTAAAATCAATGCCGAAAATTTTCTTCATAACATATTTGGAGCTTAATAAAATTTGAGTATAATATTATTAACGTTTTACAAAAGTTACAAAATACTGCACGATTATAACGTGAATATTCAATGGATAATTGTGACTTTTATGTTATCTTATTCAGTGCTGCTGCAAACTGAAGAATTCTTAATAAAAGGAAAGGTATACGCAGTATTCTATATTTGTAAATGACATACCATAATAAAAACCGTTCTCCCTGTAAAAGCGTTTATAATGATGTCATGATTTTCAGACCTTTTTGATTTACCCATCGTGCATTTTCGTTTTCGCCATCGAACATAGTGCATTCAATGCAAGGTAAAATAAAAAAGAAGTCACTTATATTGAATCATAGGTGACAGAGTTTTACCACCATAGTTAACAAAAGCAATACATACTACAAACACCTACCTCTAGTCTGAATCCTGAAAAAAAAGCAAAAAGGAAAATCAAAAACAGACAAACAAACAAAAAACGGCAGAGATTGTTCTTTATCACCTGTATATAGCCATGCCAGCTTGCACACTCGTGCAGTCCAACCAGGCTACATAATTTCAGGTGACGGACTCTTTCGGCCGAAGGCCGTCTGATTTCACCATGACTTCCGCTAAAATTAAAAGTAAAGAAATGACAATAGGCAGAATTTTCATTGGTCATTTTGACACTAATAGTCGGTTCGATTGATACTTTAGAAGATCTTCCGTTATAGGTAGATTGTTCGATTACACGATGGCAATAAGTGTTGGGAAAAGAAATAAGTCAGAATAAATATAAAAACATAATAATGATATTTTCTAGATGTTTCTAACAGCTTTTCAATAAATATGTGAAATAAAATATGACAGATCGCATTTTTGATACTTTTGCCTTCGATCGGGTTTCTCTTCTAAGCTGTTCTAGTCATTATATTCTCTTCTCGAACCTATACATAAGACGATTGAAACGAACTTTCGACGAATTTACAGTTGCAAAATTATCCGTGGAATTAGTGTACATTATCTACTTAATCTTTGTTTAATCATAAATTCCTATTCAAATCAAATTGATTAAAATTTGATTAAAATCAAATAATGTAAGTAATATTGTTTAAATCTAAGATGAAAATGTATGGGGAAAAACGTTGCGGGTAAAAATGAACTGTAATAAAACTATTAAGGACGAATAAAATGTTCTGTTTGCGGTTAGCATGGGTTATACGAGCTTAACCTATGCAAGTTAACAAGTTTGGCTTCGGCCGAGTATATTTTTAAAGATACTTCTTCTTGTTTTTGTGTGTGTTTTTTTTATACATATGTTTGTTTGTTTGTTTCATTTTACGCCTTTTTCCAACAGTATTTCAGTCATATAGGCGGGTAGTTTCCTAACCATCGTTCCTGGAGAGTTACACAAGTACTAGACTACCTACCTCCGCGCTAAACTACCAAAGCATCTCCCGGGGATGGAACCCACGCCAGAGAGGTAATTGGATTAGAAGTCATCGACTCTAACCCCTCGACCACGGAGGCGGTTAAGATATCTTTAAAATTGATTATGAATTGTTCGAAAATGGAAGCTTGACAATTTGGATATTGAACAGATTATTGGTAAATGTAGCGAATGATTTGATTATATTTTTACCGTCTTAGATTGTATGGTTGGCTAAATTTACACAGCACATTCATCTATAACTTATAAAGCAGCTATAGACCTTTTTACGATACGATTTTACCATAGCAACCAATTTTGCATTTCGCGCATGCGCATTCTGCGTAGGGCAAAAGCGCAATAACGATAGACTACATTTAGCGTACTTGAATGCTATAAAAGACGTGATTATAAGTTATGTCACCCAGAAAACAGAATTTTTGTGATGAATTAAAGCGGTAAGTACTTCAAACCTGAATTGATATCTATAAAAGATATACAAAGTTAACGGGACTAATAATTCAATGGCCAAAAGTCTTGTACAAAGTATCATACAATGACTTTTTCATCAGTAATTTAAATTGAAACATCAGGGTGTTTAAGATGCAATTTTATTACCCATGTATTATATAATATTACACAATCGGTATTCCTTTGAAATGTACTGGCAAGGTGGTAAGGGTCAAACGGATTGAAACGTCATCGAGTGTCCGCTTAATTGTTATTTGCCAGCTATAGTTTTCAGTATCATTCAACCGGGACATTTAAGTACCATGACATAGTTAATCACATAAAATTATGAAATAATCGTAATTTAAGTTACTTTTTAAGTTTATACCATCAATGTTTATTAATTTTGTAAAGTGACAATTAAAAAGTGTACGTGACGTGCATTTTAATGTTTTACGAGAAAACGGATAAAATGTGTGTTATTTCATAACCCATCTTAACCTATCAAGAGTTTCAAACATTATTTAAATATATCTATGTGTCTTAAAAAGTTTCTGCTTGGCATCACAGTCAAGTCGGATAAAGGATAATATTAGGTAAAAGTAAAAATGCATTAGTAGAAACCGGCGACTATATTTGTAACAGTTTTATATTAAACCTACGAGAAGCCCTAAAAGCATATGAATTATTGAACAATTAAAGACCACAATTTTGTCAGTAATCTCAAAAATTTAAACATATGATAACTTTGCTCAATGAAATGAAATATACACATATTGACATCTTAAAAAGCATCATTACAATTTTCATAAAATGAATCAATAATGGATCAGTCATTGAATTTAGGGATACTTTTACTTTTTTCTATGTGTAAAGCGTTGCTATTTTATGATATATAAATCGTGAACGATATTTGGAATGACACTTTTGAATTATTTAGTTGTTTATTTTTTATGAGACCTATTATATTTCATTATTTTATCTAATTATAAACAAATTCTCCCTGTTCTTTTGTATGAATCACGTGACTACACGCTTAGTAAAAAAAATTGCTGATAAGACATACCAATTGCAACTTTTCGGCCCTTTCCGTCAGTCTTCGGATAAGGTTATTATAGATAATAGCCGAGGTAGTTCCGAATGAAAACATACAGGTAACTTGTTAGGCAGCATACCACACTTATTGAAGCCACAGCTTCGAATGGCCAGGGAGGATTTCTTGGATATAGTGACTATTGTGGATTTAAACAACTGGTTGTCTTTAAAGTGCATTTTCAGCATACAATTTGTTTTTGTGACATCTAATACGAACATTGGCAAATTCCAAAACATGGTTAGAAATCACATGCTGCTAATTATAGATGTCAAGGACGCCATTGTTTGTAAACATTGCTTTTAAACAGCATGCTCGGTGAAAACAAATAATTTTACAGGGGGGTACAAACTTTCAGCAGTACCAAAAAATCTACAAGGCCAAGCACCTATTTCAATGTGATATTTTGCATGAATAGAGAGTTGCTAAAGTAGTGAGAGAGTTTCTGTAGCACGTATATTTGCAGGTATTTTTTGCCAGAGGGACGAAATATGTTGTTTTGGGTCTCGGACCACTGAGATTTTTGGCTTTTACGGAATGAATTGGATTTTTTTAACTGACTGACTGTTGTATATGGGATGATTTCATTACAGATTTGCAATGTTATGACATATATGTTCTTTACACAATGTGTTTTCTTTTTCCAGGTTGTGTAGTTTGGGATCAGATTTATCAGACATTTTGCTTGTAGGACATTGACGGCAGAAACTTTAGTGAAACTTCTAGAAAATTTAGTGTGGAGTGCAACCTTAATGGTTGGCGGCTGATAAGATGCAAATCATTGTAATTGTGTACAAAGTTAATTTTCCTTGTTCAGTTTCATATATTATTTCATTAGAAAAAGCTGTATACTCATATTTTACACTATAAGAAATAAATTTTCAAAACCTTTTCCTTTTTCTTGGTAAAGGGTTAAACTTGGGTTTTTTAACTTTTGACAAAGTTTATAGTTTTAGGTTGAACATACAAAATAATTTTATGTTTACAAGGAAAAACGAAAATATCAATTGAACGTTTGATTTCGGGTTTGGGTTTCCCCGCGGGTTTAAAAAAGGGAACGGTAGGTCCGGAATTTTTGACACTAAATAGAAAAAAAAATTCACAAGGAATTAAAGTTGCTTATATGAATAAAGGGAATACATGATTTCAAATTAAAATTTTTTTATTTTTTGGAGGCACATCAGAAAAAATTGTTTATAACATTATTTATTTTTCTAATTTAAATATAAATGGTAAATTAATTGATTTCGTAAATACTTTTTTAATGTATTAAAAATTTTGTTAATAAATTAATTTTTTTAATTCCCTTTAATTTTTAAAAAAATTTTTAAAAATTTTTTCTTTTTTTTTTTAAAATTAAAAAATTTTTTTTATTTATTAAATAAAATTTTTCTATTTTTTTTATATATAATCTTATTTAATTTTTTTAATGAGATAGCTCTTTATTTAAAATTTGGTTTAAATAGGAAATTTTTTATAAAATTGGGGTTTGGTTTTTTCTGATTTTCTATTTAAATTTTTTAAAAAGTTAAAAAATCATTTTAATTTTATTTTTAATTAAATAATTTTTTTTTTTTTTTTTTATATATTTTTTAAAAAAAAAAATTAAACAATAAAAATTTTTTTTCGATACAACAATTTTTTCCCAAATAAAATGGGAATGTTAATTTTCAATGATTAATAAATCTATTTTAAAAATTTTAAAGTGGAAAATTTTTTTTTGAAATAAATTTAAAAAGAAAGGTATTTGATCCTATTTAAAAAATTTTTGTATAGTATTTTTTTAAAAGTTTGTAAAATGATAAATCTTTAATAAATTTGGAAAATTGGGGGTTTTTGGGAATTAAATAAATGAAAATTTTTGAAATTTTTAAAATGTTGTTTAAAAAAAAACCATGGGGTTTTTTGTAAATGAATTAAAATTTTCTTTTTAAATAAAGTATAAATAAATCAAAATTGTTAAAATTATGATGAATTAAAAATTGTTTTTAAAAAATGAAAAAATTATTATAATATTAATATATGAGGATATTTTTTTTGGATGCAAATAAATGTATAAAATTATGGTTAATAGATTGAAAGTTTTAAAAAAAAGAGATGAATTTTTTAAAAAGTTGGTGGGGGAAATTTGAGGGGTTATATTTGGAAAAATTACTGAAATAA
Organism: Ruditapes philippinarum; assembly: GCF_026571515.1. Taxonomy (NCBI): domain Eukaryota; kingdom Metazoa; phylum Mollusca; class Bivalvia; order Venerida; family Veneridae; genus Ruditapes; species Ruditapes philippinarum. The sequence goes on from NW_026865303.1 coordinate 15,608, forward strand.
TTTAAGATGATAAAAATTGAAACTGTATTCTGTTTAGACTTCTACATGGATATTACATTGCATATTTTCAGCGTGGCATGTTACGACGCATTCCTTATAAAAAAAGAATCACTCATTCTAAGAGCAAACCCAGATGATGACCAACCTGATACTGGAAAGCTTAATCTACGGCCCTGGAGAGTGTCCATTGCCAACAAATCACTGCGGACCTACTTTTTGTTGCTAATAAGCGTATTAATTAATTGATGTTGACATTTTTCATTGTCATTTATTTAATTAACGTCATATCCTTGTGACTTTCCGATTGTTGCTATTGTTTTATTTTATTGAGCTAGTAACTTCTGTGCCTGTGTATAAAATATACGAGTAGGGGTGGGAATGAGGATGCAGCTTAAATGACATACATCAATGTCACTGTTCAGAGACTGACAATGATGTGCCGTTACAACAAGACTTCCCTCTACTGCCTATAGTACTATAAATGTGTTTTAGTCAAGGCTGATGATACTAGTTTATGGTCAGCGGAAGTGGCCGTTTGAACACACCACTGCAACATCTGAATATAATCACAAACACACGATCATTTGGTGTCATGCATTACATAGTTATTCAAGCGGCTTGTCGCAATAACAATTTGATATATGAAATTTATTTTTCTATGTAATATGCTTCTCTTAAGTTATGCTCTAGCTTTCATGTCCGTTGCATTCTTAAAGCAGCACGCCTCCAGATTTATCCTTATTTTCATGAAAATTTAAAAAATGTATTTAAAAGTAATATACAATGTACTGCAATGTGAACAAAGAAAGTAATTTACACATTGCGAACAGCACATATAATCCATGTAAATTACCAAAAAGGGGTCAGAATATGCAAAAAAGGCCTTACTGTGTTAGAAACGCAGTTGAATATATGGTGATAAGGACCGCAAAATCAGTCGTTCATCGTACATAAAATATAAAATATAAATTATTACTTGAATCATGAATCTATTTACTTTTCTTACAATATTAGTGCGTTTTCCCAAAGTTTGATTTTCTTGGAAATATTTTGGCTCATCTGGGGGCATGCAGCTTAATATTTCTTGCCAACTGAGTTTATTTGTTTTGCTTTGTTTGCAGCGATACCCGAACCACGGTGTGCAAATTTTAAATCCGTTTTGAAGTGAAAAATAATCTTAATCTAGCGGTGGCCTTGAGCCTTACAACCAGAGATCATTTGTTCGAGCCCTAATCGGGACAAGACCATGTTTCTTCATATGACACCAGTACTTGTAGGTTCCAGGAGCGGACTCGAAAGTGATTTATGTAAGTTGCAAGAACTTGTTTCGCAGTCGAGGTTTAATAAGTATGTTTAAACCAAATAGTCTTCAACTTAAATGCAGGTATATAATGTATTTTTGAACTGACAAAGTATTATAGCGATACATGTATTTTGAAGGGTTTGCACGAAAGACCGGAAGGGCCATTTCAACTTGATTAATTCCCGATTTCATCTTCATGAATTCACAATATTTACTTCGTTCATTTATGTTTTCAACATACGCAATTCACGAATTCATGCTTTCAGCTATATGAATTACGATTTCAACTTCACGAATTCACTATTTCAACTTCATGAATTTCTTAATTTCAACTTCACACTTTCAAATTCATGAATTCACGATTTCAACTTCACGAATTCAATTTCGTGAATTCACGATTTCAACTTCACGAATTCACGTTTTCAACTTCGTGAATTCCTAATTTTCAACTTCGTGAATTTACGATTTCAAAGTCACGAATTCACGAGTTCAACTTTGCGAATTCACGATTTCAACTTGAATTGAATTTGTGAAGTTGAAATCGGTCGAAAATTCATGAAGCTGAAATCGGATATTCCCGAAGTTGAAATGTTCCCACCGGTCTTTCGTTGGTTTAACTAAAACATACACACGTTGCATACCACCGATCTGACAAATCAATATTCAAAACAAATGGACGAACGAACGACCGACCGACCGACCGACCAACCGACCAACCAGCCTACAAAATAAATAGATAAAAAAAATATGATAGCAACACGATATAGTTCTCTACAAGGCGAGACATGAAATGCAGTTGGATGCTATTCTATGTTAAACTTTACAATTAAAATTATTTTCAAATTTGTGAAAATTCTTTAATTTTGATATTAATATATAAAATTTTATTTTTTGGTATCAGTTTATGTAATCTAATCTAATCTTATTTATTCATGACGCAATATGCAAATAAAATCCAACAACATTTCTCATCACCACCCTTCTCTAGCTACGCTTTATATATAATTTGATCCAAAATTTAAAAAAAATGAGACTGTCTGGCGACAAATGCGTGATTGGGTATGAATCTTATTTTCAAAATTGTTTAAGATGCAGTAAACACCTTTATCAAAACAGATCCTGAAATAAAATACCCGGATATTGCAAATAAAAAAGAAATTGAATGGATATTTTCATTTGTTGGGTATCTCGTCCGTAAAATTATGTGTGAAGGGGTCAGACTTGAACAGGATACAAGTGGGCGAACCGGATGCATTTAAGCAAAAGTGTTGAGCTACTAAATAAATATATCAAAATCTTTAAGGACATGCTTTAGGTGATTATTTTCCTTATTTGTGTATTTGAAAAAACATAAATTATATATTTTTATGACTATTACGTGATTTTTCTTTTAAATTTTAGTCAAAACGTGTAATCTTTGCAGGGGTATTTAGAAGTAAATACAAGCGGGACATACGACGCGCCCGAATCCTCAAAAGAACACCTGTGGGGCGCGTTATTAGCGAGGGCGCGGGGCGAAGTTTAATAAATAAAGAGATTAAAGAAATATTTTTAACGGCGTGGGCAAGCGTGTTTCCGCTCCGCCCCCGGTCATTTTAACTTGCTCATTTTCGACTTTTCGTTTGGCTGAGTCGCGGGACGAAAACACGAATTAGCAACTATACAGAAAAGATTGGAATCTAATTTATTTTGCAAAGAAGAAGTCCTTACATGTAGTTGTTCCAAATGCCTTGACATAAGTCTTTCTTTTCTCGTCAGTATTTCGCGTTGAATGCGAGTTTGATTCTGGATCCCAGCGTTGAAATGTTACAGAAATTGAGAAACCTTCGATTAAACTGAAAGTTTCAGACACCTGGAAGTTGGTTAGTTTATTTAAGAATCTATTCGATCAATATATTTTCAATCTTTGTTCTTTTTTCTTTCTACGAAAATGTCGAAAAATGAACTATTTACTGGAAATAAACATTATGATACGGCGTACACACAAAAAAATTAATATACTGCATACACAGTTATGTCTTATTGATTCTGCCAATACTATCTTCGGAGCAGTCTAAGTTTATAATGGGATCGAATAGAGAACACGGGCAAACAACAGCAACAATAATAATGATAAAATAAATAATGAATATCTAACATAAAATATAAGATTCAAATGCTGTGACAAAGTTTTCTCCCTTAAAATGTATAAAATATGCATCCTCGAAAAGGTTTGAGTTTACTATTTTTCATTAAATTTAGTTACTTATTTATGTAACACACTATACTGATAAATTGTTTCGTACACTGCATTAAAAATAAATATCATTCTATTGTCAAATTTATATCTCATTTAAGAAAATAAACCGATTACGTCGCGAATTCTTCTCAAAACTTCATAAAGGACGACATCAGCATGTGGCTTTTGTATAGGATGTTTTATTTTTCAGATCAAATACGAAGCGTCATATTTTGGAACGCAAGATTGAATTTCTTTGTGGAAAATGAGAATAGAAAGAGAAATATTGCCCATGAAATTCAAGATCTCCTATTTAGGAGTTTAAAATAAACTATTGTAAAGATTTCACATGACATCAAGTTGTTTATGAAGTTGTTAAATACCGATATATTTTTTCTTTATTGCTTTTGCCCTACGCAGAATGCGCATGCACGAAATGCAACATCCGTTTCTTTGGAAAATTCGTATCATAAGAAGGTCATTATGCTCTTAGGCAATCAAGTTGTTAAAACTCTAATGATTAGAATCTTGTGTGAAGTTAGGTGAACATAAATTTCTAGTTGGTCATTTTCCACTTTAAGGATCTTACAACAGCTGCGGTCCAGACTGGAATATCTAGCGTGAGGGCAATTGTTTACGGCGGTAACGAGGTTGTTCCGCTAAACAGTTACTCGAGAGCTAGATATTCCTATCTATAACGATAGCCGGTGTTTGATTCTTTTTCTTGCATATTACGTATTAATCATTATTTAGAGGGTAATTACGAAAACGTAAAACTTCGTTTAGAACTTTTTTCTTATAGTTGCGTATGGATTTACATCTTCATTCATAACAGCAAAGTGACGTCATTCTAAGAACGCAGTTTTTTTATAAACAGTTGTGGGAATGACGTCAATGGACCTTTCCGGTGTGTACAGTTAAATGTAAATTGGCTAACTTGTTATCCAATCGTTACACTGAGATAATACATAGTCACTGGTTGACTTGGTTTGCACAAAAGAACACGTGCTTGTTTGTGATTCTGTTTGTGAGCAGTTGACCTGGCAATGAATGGAAAAGGTGTGGCTAAATGTTCCGCTACGAAAAACAGGAAAGGTTCATTACAGCACACGACTTGCCTTACATGTTGGGTGTAAGACAGGTTTTCTAGCACCTGTGAAAAACAGTGGATAATTAGACACCGCGCTGCACGTGGCGTCTAGTAGATATATATGGAAAGCCTTGACTGTCTTATAATTATAAACCTAAACGTTTTTATGTCCATATAGCAATATATTGAGTCAACCTTTCCTTATACAATGTGCACTCATTAATATATTATGTGGATCCATCTTTATATGTAGTCAACTGAACAATATATGATGTCAACGTGCCTTTATATGATGTCAATCTATCATTATACGTTGTGCATTTTTGAATATATTATGTGGAGCCATCCTTATATAAGGTCAAAACAACAATATATGATGTCAATCTGTCCTTATATGATGTCAGTCTGTCATTATATGATGTGAAGTTATGAATATATTATGTGGAATAATTCTTATATAGAGTCAACATTATATGATGTCAACGCGTCCTTATATGATGTCATTCTATCATTATACGATGTGCATTTTTCAGTATATTATGAGAAACCATCCTAATATAGAGTGAACTTAACAATATATGATGTCAACACGTCCTTATATGATGTCAATCTTTCATTATACGATGTACATTTTTCAATATATTATGTTAAACCATCCTTATATAGAGTCAACTTAACAATATATGATGTGAATATGTCCTTATATGATGTCAGTCTTTCATTATATGATGTGCAATTACGAATATATTATGTGGAACCATTCTTATATAGAGTCAAAACAACATTATATTATGTAGAACCGTCTTTATATAGAGTCAACTTAACATTATATGATGTCAACACGTCCTTATATGATGCCAATCTTTCATTATACGATGTGCATTAATGAATACATTATGTGAAACCATTCTTATATAGAGTCAACTTAACAATATATGATGTGAATATGTCCTTATATGATGTCAGTCTTTCATTATATGATGTGCAATTACGAATATATTATGTGGAACCATTCTTATATAGAGTAAAAACAACATTATATTATGTAGAACCGTCTTTATATAGAGTCAACTTAACATTATATGATGTCAACACGTCCTTATATGATGCCAATCTTTCATTATACGATGTGCATTAATGAATATATTATGTGAAACCATTCTTATATAGAGTCAACTTAACATTATATGATGTCAACACGTCCTTATATGATGCCAATCTTTCATTATACGATGTGCATTAATAAATATATTATGTGAAACCATCTTTATATAGAGTCAACTTAACATTATATTATGTCAACACGTCCTTATATGATGTCATTCTTTCTGATATGATCCATAAGATGGATAAGACAAGTGTCAGTGGAATAGGAATTTCTAAAATCTCAATAAACTATTATCAACTAAAAACGTTTCAAGTTGTGAATACACTGATTTTTCTAAAATGTTCGATACAATGCTTAGAATGCTTACGGGTCTATAATTGCCTACTTCAAGATTACTGTTCTTTTTATATAAAGGTTTTTACCCTAGCTACTTTCATGTCATCAGGAACATATTTCTGAAATTGACATATTTATGATAAAAGTAATTGGTATTTTCAAAAAGGAAGCTGCATCTTTTAAAAATCTAGGGAGGAAAATTTTAAATTTTTAAAAGTACTCTTTTTATGAGTTTAAAAATTTTTAAAAAATCTTTTATATAAAAATTGGTTTTTCAGACCAATTTTTTTCCCAAGTCATTTTTTTTTATTTTTTAAAAATTTTCTAATATTAAAAAAAAATTTAATTAAAATGCACAACAAAAACTTCGTAACCCTATTTTTATCAAAAAAAACTATTCTAAAATAATGTTGACTTTTACTTAATCAAGGGTTTTTTTATGAAGGGTTTAAAAGGGGAAGAAAAAAATTAATTTAGGGGATTTATGTATTTGTGACCCTAAAAATGCGTCATAAAGCGTTATAATAAAGACCGGGGGCATTTTTTTTAAAAGGGGAAAAGAAAAAAACGACAAAAAGGGGATTTTATTAACAAATTAAAATTTTTAAATTTAAATGAAATGACGTTTAAACCAAATTTCTAGAGGGAGAGTTAAAAAAAATAAGTAATGCGAGGGCCCCGGCCCGGGGTTCAAAAAAATTTAGCCCCTTAAAATTACAGATGTATATTTTTTAAATTTTAAAACCCAAAAAAAAAAGGGGCGTTTTGAAAATAAACAAAAAAAATAATTTTTTATTGAACGAACCCTTTGGGAAAAAAGTTTGTTTTTTAAAGAAAAAATGGTCTCACAAAAAAATAAAATGCACGGCTTTTACGAAAACGGGGGAAAAAACGACACCGGGGGAGTGAAAAAAAAAAAGGGGGAAAAATGAAAAGGTGGGGACGTTTAAAATTTAATTTATTAAAAAGAGGTTTTAATAAAAAAATTTTTTTAATGCCGAAGGGTTTGCCGAGATTTTTTAGATTATTATTTTATTCAAAAAGTTTAATTAAATTTAGTATTAAAAATTACATGAAATTAAATATTTCATTTATCACTAATCAACAATAAAGGACTTTTTTGAAGTTGCAAAGAACCATTATTTCATTGGAAGCGCCCCATTAAATATTTATAACGTAACATTTTGTACGTTCATAATAAAACGAAAAAAGTCCACGTAAAAATATTAAAATGCACGAACTTGCAAATAATTTATTTTTATAGAATTAAAAGAATGTAGAAAGTTTTTTTACTTAAAAAATAAATAGGCGACACCACTATTTTTTAAATTCACTAATCAAAAACGCAGTACAGACGTTGAAGTTTGGGAAAAATGGGGGTTTAAAAAGGTGCCTGGCTTGAGTAGAGTATTGCTTTTTATTTGGGGAATCTTTTAGATCGGAAAATGAAAACGGGACAAGGATTCGTAATAAAAACTGTATTTGGATTTACGGGAGTTTTCCACTTGATTATGAAAAAAAAGGTTCAATTTTGGTACCCTTTTAAAAAATTGCTGTTTAAAATGAAAAAATGGGTGGCAAAAATTTTTCACCTTTTGGAAATTAAAGTAGGGAAGGGAAATTCAAAAGTAAAAAGGCGAAAAAAGTAGCCAAAGCTTAATTCGGTGGAAAAAGTTTGGCCCTTTGTACGTTTTTAAAATTTAATGTGCCCAAAAGAGATACTTTTGTTTTCCCTTTGGCCACATGTTTTTAATTGTGGGGCACGAGATTTTTTTATCGGGGGCCAAAGAGCTACTAATTCGTGAGAACAAGATAAATTTAAGGGGGGTGGGGGGGCCCCATATTTCCCTTGGGTTTTTGTTTGGCACGGGGTTTCTTTTGTTCGTTTGGGGAAAGGGGCAATCTATGTGTGCCACGAAATTTAAACCCAAAATGTTTCGCCCGGGGATTTAAAATGGGTACGCCCCGAGATAACTAAGTAGTGGCGGGCGAAAAATTTTTTGTGGATTTTGGGCCCCAATATCCTTTTCGTGAACAAAAAAATAATAGTCGTGCGGATGAAAATAATAAATCCCTGCGGGCCGAGAAAAACTTTAACAAATTTAGATTTTTTTATATATTTGAACTTTCTTAGTTAATTAGAAATTTTGAATAAGAATGCTTTCCAAATTCCAAACCCCGCTTTTTCAAAGTGCCAAAAATTATTTAAAAGTTTAAATTTTTTTTGAAAAATTGATCTTTTTTCATCAGGGCAAATTTTGAAATATTTGTGAAAACCCAATTTTTAAAAATTAAGGTGCATCCCCCGTCAAAAGGTTTCAAAAAATAATAAAAAAAGGTTATTTTAAACCAAAAAGGGGTTAATTTTCTCAATGTATTCCCTCAGACAAGGGAATTTTAAAAGAAAGTTTTTAAAGGTAACCTTTTTACTTTTAAAATTTTTACCCTTTAAAAATTAATGCAAAAGGGCATTATCTGGGCCCCGGGAAAGTCCTAACCCAAAAACATAAACCAAAGGCTTATTCCCTTCTAAGTTTTGGTTTAAAAAAAGGCTATCAGCCCAAAGAAGGGTTTAAACTTGGTTTCAAACCTAAGAGAATGGTCCCTAAAAAGGGTCATAATTAAATCCAAAAATTAAAAATCTGATCAATTTTGGGGGGAAGTGAAAAATTCCCCAAAATGAAACCCTAAAAAAACTGGTTAAAAACAATTTAAAAGTGAATGTTCCCAAATTGTTTTCAAAAAATTTAATTTTCTGGGATGTTTAAAACTTAAATCGGCAAAAATTTTTTAAATTTTAAAGTTCATAATTTCCCATGTTTATTTGATTTTTTAGGCGAAAAACTTAAATAACCGTGGGCCGAAATTGTATTCCCTACACACCATTTTAAATTTTTCCCTGTGGGAGACTTAGTAATTGTGGACGAAAATACTAAACACAAACCAAACCCCTTTTAAATTTTTTAAATTTTAACGGGCTAAATTAAATTTTTGGGCCCCGGCGGCCACGACTAATAAATCGTGTCCCAACAAAATTTTTTCGTGAGCCCCCACTTAGTCTGTTTTTCCACCATTAAAAAAACTTCGGGGAAAGACATAAATGGGCTCTTTTCGCAAGGTTTGTAAAATTTTGAAGGGCGTGGCCCCCCGACATGGTATTCGTGGCCCCAGTTTTTTAAATTTTCCCGGTTTTTACAAAATTTTGTGGTTTCCCCGTGCGCCCCGGGGAAAAAATATCAACACAAAAATAAACATCTTGTGCCACTGGGGGAAAAAATCCCCACGTTGTTTTTCCCTTATTTAAAAAGCATTTTAAAAAAATTTTAGGGAAATTTATGAGTTAAAAGTTTTTGAAAGTTTTATTATATAAAATTTTATGTAAGATGAAAATAAAATTTTATTCATTTTTTTAAAGACATTTCATCCTTAGAAAAAAACCTTTTTATTTCCCCCGGGTTTAAAAAAATTTTTTTTTGGGGGCCCTTGGCCCCTTTGCCCCAAATTTTTCAACTTGGGCAATTTAAAAAACTCAAGTATTTTTTTCTTGGTTGGGAAAAAATTGGGTTTTTTTAAATTTGGAACCCCTTTTTCCTGAACAAAAATATGAATTTTTTTGAAAATTTGAAAATTATCTTTTTATGATTTGGAAAAATTTTGGCCCCAAAAAATTTTTAAAATTTATCCAAGTGATTTTTCGGGGCTTTAAACGTATTGTAGATTAGGTTGCAAAAATAAGATCCCTAAAAAAATTTTAAAAAAAATTTTACCAAAGAAGCAAATAATTTTTCCCGCCCATTTTTGCATTGGGAAAAGAAAGCAACTTTTTAAAGGGTAATTTTTTCCCCCTAAAAAGCTGCCTTTGTACATTTGGGTTCCCGCTGTGCGAACCTTCCCGTTAAACCCCACCCAGTCCGCCCTTAGGAATTTAATTGAAGGGGAAAAAGATGGAAAAATTTTTTTTAATTTAAATTTTCCCAAAAAGTTTATTTTATTTTTCCTAAAGCAAGTTTTTAAAAAAATTAATGATATACCAAATTTTTTAAAATTTAATTAAAATGTTTTTTAACGTTTTTTTTTTATAATTTTGGGAAAAAACCCTTGGTTTTTTTTTTTTAGGAAATTTGATATAAATTCCCGGTTGAATTTTTTGGAATTTTTTGGGACCCGGGTTTTAGTTTTAAAAAAGCGTAAATAAATAATCAGAAGGGCCCATGTCCCTGAGTAGGGGGGAGTTTTTAGTGATTTATTAAAAAGCTTTGAACGAAAAACGTGCATTATTATACAATAAAGCCCGAAAAAAATTGATATCTATTTCATTCTAAAAGTCCAAAAAAAATATTATTATTATAAAGTTTTTACTTTATGTTTTTGTGGTTAAAAAATTTGCCGCCTCAGAGTTTTCCAATAGAAAAGTTTTCTTTTAAAAGGTTTTTCCAAATGGGTTGAAAAAAAAAGGTCTTAAAATTCTAAACCCTGGGGTTTTGAAAAAAAATTTTGGGGGAAAAGAAATTTTTAAAAAAGGGGGAAAACTTTGGGGTTTTGTTTTGTTTTAATTCATCTATAAGTTTTTAAGCAAAAAACAAAATTAAATTAAAAGTGAAAAAATGTTAAAAAATTTAAATCGTTTGCGAAATTAAAATAAAAACCGGGACTTGATTTCATTTTTTGTTTTGCCCGGTGCTGTTTTTGGCCGCTACAAATTGGATGACCGTCAAGTAAACAACCTTTAACGAGTTGTATGCTTAACGTCTGAATTAAAGATATTGGTGTTTCGAAATTTTCATTTGTTTAGTTTAACCATTTTCTTTCAAATTCTAGATGAGTTTTTACACAACCAAAAAATTCGACAAAAAAATGTTTTTTATTTATCAAGATTTTTCAAACAAAATGGCGCCCTCAATGTGAAAATACAAAGGGAGATAGTAAGAACGGCGAGTGCATTGTTGTAGAATAATGCACGCTTCGGCCTTCTTTGTTTATATAGAAAAAAAATCCGATAGTGTTAGAATTTGTTTTTTTTTCGTAGTCGGTATCTTAGGATATTATTGTATGCGTTTTTTCTACATATTTTCGATTTTTCCACACAAACGTTCATTATCATTTTTTTAAAAAAAAGGTATTCTTATGGAAAAAATACAAGGAAAAATAATATTTTTAACCTTCGTAGCCTTTTATTTTCGTGCAAAAGTAACCTCAATTAATTTTCGCTATATTTGCGTAATTTCGGTATTCATTGATGCGGACCGACAAGAAAATCAAAAAAAATTTCACAATAATTATTAACAAAATTAAGGATACATACACTTATCAGTTTACTTAGTAAATTTATTAGGAAAGATTGTTCAAATGGAAAATTTACAATATTTTACAATAAGAAATGCTTATTTTTTAGACATGCTTATTACCAAGTTTAAAAAATGGCCGTCTCCTGGAACAGACCCCTTTAATTATCCCCGTCTGCATTGTATACAGTATTGCAAATACGGAATGAGCCTCATATGCATTCTCCCGGTTTAGACCAACATTACAAACATAAATTGATATTAACATTGTACTACTTTCTTACGAATAAGTTGTTGTTATGACCTTCTCCCGTCAAGTCATAAGTTCTATGGTGATACTTTTTGTAAATTAACATATTCACTGTTCGCTATCTTGTAAAAATGCTGTTATCATGGCATCATGGTATTTTAGCCTGATTTGATTGAAATAAATTGTTTGTTTGTCTATCTGCAATGTAGCCAACTTTTATGTAGCCCAGTGTCTGATTTGGTATCCGAGTTTCACTATAGACGATTCGCTATACTATGGTGGCTAGTTTTAAGAAGCTTTCAAAATTCTAGAAAAATCTCCAATAAATTTCATAGTATATAAATAACACATGGGTTTGTGGGTAACAGTAAAAATATCATCCCGAGGAAAATACTGTTACCCGAGGCGTAGCCGAGGGTAACAGTATTTATACGAGGGATGATATTTTTACTGATACCCACAAACCCATGTGTTATTTATTTTATTACCCCGAACAAATACTGTGTCAATGATCTTGAATTTCTCAACTAAATCTAACTGTAACAAAAATAAGCCAAGAGAAGCAATAACTAAACTGTCCTTAACCTTGCAAGTTTTAAGTTGCACTGTAGGCCTACTTGAGAAGATTTTTTCTTTTATTCCTTAGGCAAGTGATGATATCTAGCCAGTCATAAAACATAAAATAAGCTGTGTTTGTTCAGAAAACAAAACACTAACCCATTTATAAGGTTATGATCTGTGAAATCTGATCCTTCTGCATCCAGAATATTCTTCGCATAGTTTTTTTGACAAAGTGCATTTAGAAAATAACGATGATATCCTACAGATGTTGTCCACCAACGCTACTGTATCTGTAACGTTTCACTGGTTAAATTGTTAAATTAATCCTTTGTTGCATGCTTTAATTGTCTGCATGTTCCAGTTTTGACACAAAATTATTTACATTACAATTACTTCCGTTGAAAACGGATGTTTGCCTGTTGACTTTTCACAAAAAAGATATTTAATACGCGAAGGAACCTAGGGTGGCAAAGAACTAAATCTTTATCAGAGTAATATTTACTTCGGCGATGCCCTATTCGTCGAAAATAAGAAATGAATCGAGAAAAAAATGGCGGCCATTTTATTTCATTTTATTTAGAAAATAGACCACGTGACCAGATTTTATACTGTTAAAAAATACTGTTACCTATGTAACAGTACAAAAATCGTAGTCAAGTGGTACACTTGCAATAACAGTAAGAATAACTCCCAGAGGCCTATGGGAAATTAACATTACGAAAAAAGTGAGGGGTAATAATTTATATGAAGCGTGTGTGCGTGCGTGTGTGTGGGGGGATAAGTTATTTATACTATAGCAGCCGGAATCAACCATATGGGCCAGATAAGCTGCACAGTTGCTGGTCCGATCGTAGTGCCCAAATCAGCAGTGACTTTAATTTTCAAGCAGAATCTTCTCTCACCTGTTCTTCGACCGCTGGGGGTAAGTGGAGACGACACTATTTCCAAGGCATTAGTAAATGAAAAAAACCATCCCTTGTTAGCACCACCTCTACGATGAAAGGAATGTAGGGGAATATTGAGATAGATCGTGATCATCATTTATTTATTTCTTTTGGTTTAGTGGTATTGACAATAACAAGACAGGCAAAAATTCCTATTGTATTTATAGTGATTACTCGGATATTAAGTGTAATAAATAGATAAGAAAAAAATTATATGTATTTAACACATTATCAATATAGTTAAACAAGTTATGTCATGTATGTGGAAACTGGAAAGTGCATGTCTTGAAAAGAATGAGATGAAGAATGTCATTTTACAAATGTTATAATAAATGTTGAATTTTTTACAATATATTTTGTTTGCGAAATAAAAACAGAAACAACAAAACAAAATTAAAAACAAAAAGAAATACTACAAAACAAACGAAAAAAAAACAATAGCATTGTAAAACTACTAACTGATACTTAATAGTCGTTTATAATTGTTGTATAAAATAAACATATGCATTGCATATCCTCAAGTACCACTTAAATGAATTTTGACAGAAATTCTTTTGTTCGTTGCTGATTTCAAAGAAGAAATTATCTACCAAAGTTTTATAAGATAGGTTTCATTATTTGGTATTTTGGTTTTTAAGACAAGTCAAGCCCTGTTTGTGACAAAAGTTCACCCTGACAAGAAGCAATGGAAGGACGTAAAGATATCTTATACATTACTGTGGTGATTTTTTCTATGTAAATATTATTTCTTATTTCATAGTTTTGCGTACTTTGAAATTTCAACATTTATTTTATTTTTAATAAGCAATTTTAACATATAATTCATGAAAATCATGAAAACTTGGTGAAATAGTATATTTTGAAATTGCCACATATTAGATCTCACTTACAAGCTTTACATAATATGTATTCATAAACACACACACACACAATATTTTCATTAAACAATGATAAAGTTCAAATATAATTTTATAAGTTTTCAACAATTCCGCATTCATTATGTACGATTCTAGGGCAGTTAATGGCCACACGGTAAAACTACGTTTACGTTTCTTTTTTTTTTCTTTTTTTAGTGGAACATAGACTATTCCAGATCAGTAGAACATACAGTTTGAGCTATAATTACTTTGATTGAGATGGCCAGACTTATTGTGCTTTCGAAGAGTCCTGGTTGGGTGTTTTTGCAATTAGGAGAAATTGTGCTAATGCGCCGACATGTGGTGACTATTGTGTGCAAATGCTCAAACTCTCCATTCTGAGATTATCTCTTTATTTAAGACAGAGGTAAGAAAATAACAATTTTTATTAATTATCTTCAATTGTAAAAGCCAAAACATTCTATTGTTCGACCGCAACTCAATGTAAACAAACACTTTCATTTACCCCACTGCACTAAACTTTTCCATAGAAGATTACATTTTGTAGTACCGCTAAGCTTTGTAAGTTTCCTCGTGTCATTTCAGCAGCAATACACATCCAACTACGGTCATCGCTGATGACGTCATATTGACTTAATTTTTTATATAAAACACTAAATATTTATGAAATTGAAATTGCTATTGCTTCTATTTTTCACATTATATATTCACAGCGTGAAATGTTATGATGCATTCAAATAAGAAAGAATCATCCCCTTCTAAAAAGCAAACCCTGGAGTAGACCAACCTGATTCTGGAAAAGTTAATATGGTTTTCATAACGATACGGCTCTGGAGGATGCACATGGAGACCTAATCACTGCGGACCGAACTAGATTGTTGCTGCAAAGCTTTTTAATACAAAAAACAGACATATATATCTCTGTATATTTTTCAGTTGTAAATTTTTTTTTAAATTTTGTTTATTTGTTTGTTTTGTGTTTTGTTGTTTTTGCTGTCTTTTTGCTTAGACTTTATACTATATATTTTATGAATTAAAGTCTCGCGTGATGATGTGCTTTTAAATTGGCTGAAATGTCCCTGTCATCAATATGTCTTATTTTTCCTTATGTCTTATATGATATAACTATTTTTGTAACAAGTAAGGTGTTTTTTTGCTTTGGCTCGAGGAAGTAAGGCTTCTGTATTTAAGCTACACCTCATTAATAATGCATTTGAAGAATTGACATTGTTGTGATATATAAGCATGTACCCAGCAAAGTCTAAAGCATTTAGGCAGTCTTGATATAGACTGTATAGATTGATATTTAGTTTTAACTAATCATAATGGGATGCGCACAGCAAGAAATTGGCAGAGGCTGATAGTATAAAATGATTCTTATAAATGTAATATATCTATATATATTTCTTATAACATTCATTAAATGGCCAAAAAAATGTTGTTGTTTTTTGTTTGTTTTTTTGTTTTTGTTTTTTTCATTTCTTTTTTATTGTCTGTCATTACAAAAGTTTTAGGATTTTTTCTGATTCATTTACATAATAAATAACAGCGAACGATATTTTAACTTATAGTTCACTCTGCTCCTTGCAGTGCTTTTCATCTGTTGTTTCTCTTAGGTGTTTTTTGACATTAAAATGAATTAATATGGCAGTTTTCAAATATTGAGAATTAAACTCCGCTTACTAGAATGGTAGGTTCTCTTATGGTAAAAAATTAGAACATCATTAATATTGCACAATTTCTTTATGTAACCAAGCAAATTTAGAATGGCTGTAGAAAGGTCGGTTTAAGCACAGTATGGCTCATTTTCTGTGCTCGTTATTTGCCAGTTAACAGATATCAGGAATCTTTTCTAGTTTTCTAGTCTAAATGTTTTTGTCTGCAAAAGGGCAAAGCGATTATAACACACTGAAATTTGCCATATATCTTCCTTATACATTTTAAGGGGCGGCATACAGAATGTCTATGTTTGCCACAATTATATAAGTAGAATAAGCAACATTTAAGTTTTTTTTTTGTCCAGAAAAATTGTCCTGTTATTTATATCAATGCTCATAAATAACCAGCTGAAGCACAAATGGTGCTTTCCCGCAACATAACTCAATTTCTACAAAATGACTGATTCACAATAGTTCGACGTGCAAGAACCGATCTGATATTACATGATATTTCACGAAGGCGGCCGTCGTATATAACAAAAAGCCGTGGCCAACTAAATGTTGGACTACAAAATCAAAGCACAGCTTAGCCAGAAAGAAATTCTGAAAGCGTACATTTTCGTAATTCAGAAGCATTTGCTTGTTCAAAATCAGTTCTTTTTGTCAATGGAACATTGTTTTCTCCATCTGACAGTGATTAAATCCTGAAGGAATTCGTCATCTCCTCCTGTTGGATAAAAATTTAAAACGTCCGCCATGACCTGTCTTTGTTCTTACACCTTGTGACCGGCAAATTATACATGTAAGGCTATTCTATCTCATTCAGATACCACATAATTATTTATTTTTTGCCCTCAAACATCATCATTATCATTTGTTGAAAATCCACACGGGCCATGATGATCTTAACTTATTGCCTATGTACGCTTGTGCGTCTTGCCAAGAAACTGACTCAATTTCTTGGACATTGACAAGGCTGATTTGTTCTGGCTTTGATATAACTAATAGCATATGCAGCAAATGCTTTTATTGTCGTCCCTCTAATCATAACCTTTGACGTGATCGAAAAAACATTCGGAATAAATTATAGTTATTGTTGTTTGCAACTTACTGTAAAAGGATGCATTTCTCGCACTGCTTTCCTTACAAAGTAGTTTTTAAAAGTCAACATTAACATATATTTGAATTTATTGTTTGAATACAAGGGGTAGAAAGGTTTATACACATTAGATTTCCCTTGCGTCGTATGTACTTGAGTTCATGTTTCTTTAAAGAAAAACTAACCTAAGGTGCATGTACGTATGCCAGCGCCAAACAGGTATTTTCTCAAACAATGACGTCATATCGGAAAACAGCCTCTCACGTTACATAATGTAAAGACATAACAATAACAAAAATTGTCGATTTATGTACAATATTTTTGGATATATCTCAATTTTTACCGATTCATTAGGATTCGAGGTCCTTATCTTTTTGTATTAATATTACCAAATATCGTTTCTTCACACTGATCTGCGAATATTTTTTTGAACGAATGTTTACTGCGGTGATGTGTTTATGATTATTAAATACATTGCACTTTTCTTAGAAAAGCAGCATATAAAACGACAAAGAGGTCGAGAACAACACTATCAGAAACGAAAAGAATATAAGTTATATTTCACTGCTTTAAAGCGCGATCAGTTAATTTCATAAATAAAACTTGGAATCAAACGAAAATTATTCCATCGCAAATAATGACTAGTTCAAAGTGCAGTATGCTCTTGGAGTTGAATACAAAATATTACAGCTTCATTTTGCCCACCTCATCCGATTAATGATATTATGGAGCCATTAGCCATCAAAGTAAGCATCTGCACCATTAACTAATCTGTTAATATTTTCACTTACACCGATTTTATAGTAAGCCTTAACTAAGCATCTTATTTATGATTAATTACATACTTAGCGAGAAATATTCAACATTTTTACATATTTTAATACACTTTTATCACATTGCTGATACTTATTCAGTAATAGGATACTTCGTTATTATTGGCTGTGTACATCACTGTCTTAAAGGGTTGGACGTTTGATTTTGTTCAAATGGGCGGTGTATTCAAATGGCCTAGTCTAGGGTGAAATTGAGCCTTAAGGTCATGCCATTAAGAACTTTGTATTAGAACATACTTCGAGCATATCTGAACAAAAACAAAGAACAACCTCTTGTTATGCTAATTTCTTCGCAGTACTTTTCCCACAGCCTGCGAAAATTCTTAAATGAACTTGTTTCAGGTGGAAATATCATGTTTTGTTTTCAAACATTTG
This sequence comes from Ruditapes philippinarum, assembly GCF_026571515.1. NCBI lineage: Eukaryota > Metazoa > Mollusca > Bivalvia > Venerida > Veneridae > Ruditapes > Ruditapes philippinarum. The sequence goes on from NW_026865303.1 coordinate 33,543, forward strand.
TACATGTAATGATTAAGGAATGGATCATAAATTGATCTTCCAATCCATTTTACAGTGCTGTTTGTTTTTAAGTGATTAAGACTTTTACTTGTTTTAAACAACATCCGCCTTTTTAAGGTTTAATATGTCAAATTGTAAACAAACACAAACGGCCGCCGTTTAATGTTTTTACATTAAATATCTTTTGCCTGGAACAGCGGCTGATGGGTTTTTTATAAATTATCAAAGTTTTGGAATATTTCCTTAAAGGTTTAAAGGAAAAACAGCGGGATTAATTAATTAACCGTGCCATAGTTTTATCATAAAAAAGGCATAATTGTGTTACGATTCTTAATAGAGTCAAGTGCTCTTACATGAAAGTGCAAATAATGGTAATTATCTAGAATTTGGAGGGTCAAAGCATTACATGAAATGGTAAAGAAGTAAAAAAAATGGCAAAAAAATGATCGAAAGATGTCATTTTATCACATTTCTTGACAGTGTCGTGTATTCTTTCTATAAGTATGGATGATGACTGACAAATATTCAAAGTTTAAAGTCAATAACCTACCGGGTATTTGAAAGCGGATGAGCTGGTACAAAGAAATGAACTAAAAATCTTTGTCACTTTGTTAACAGAATGATGTATGTCTTCTTACCTACAAGAAAAGTGGATGGTCATTTAGAAGTAGCAATACCTTTAAAGGTATATTAAATAATAAGTGAGGGTATTTAAGTAAGTGAACCGAAATTTTAGATTATTAAGGGAGAACGATTTCGTCACAAGTCAGATCAGAGGAATGTTCTTTTGTCTGAAAGTGGTGATGATCGTATTTTTATAAGTATTTATAATTCAAAGTTATATGTGAAATGGTAGAGGAAATAGATAGGTTGCAAGATATTCTAAGTCCACTTATAAGGCAACGGTTTAACCTCATTTTAGATATTATTATGTTATCGTTTTCGCTCATTGACTCCGTTCAATTACCTGAGCGTAAACGTAACAGTGTACAAGTATACTGTACTATTTAGATTACATTTACTACTAAGTTATTATGTAAGGATAGAATTAAAGACAGCTGTTCATAATAATGACACTAAAGACACACCCATCTGATGGGGTCGCTTTGTCTCAATTTATGCCACTGAGCATAAACTAGAGTCATTGAGCCTTGACTAAAACACATTGATACTGCTAGAAACAGTAGATGTTAAGCATATTGATGGGGCACATCATTGTAAGTCTCTGCTTAGTAACATTGCTGTATGACATTTAAACTCCATCTCTTACATGCATTCTTTAAATACTTACTAACCCGATCAAAAAACAGAATAGTGTGAATATTGTTGAATTTATTTTATACTTTGAATTGCAAAGACACAGGTACATTAATTTTATCAAATAATTGGCTATGGGGAAAATGATCAATACGCCTTACAGCAACAATAGTTAGGTCCGCAGTGATTAGCCGTCTATGAACATCCTCCAGAGCCAAAATTTAACTTTTCCAGAATCAAGTTGGTCACAACCAGGATTTGCTCTTAGAAGAGGGTCAATCTTTTTTATATGGAGTGCATCGAAACAAGACAAGCTGTGAATAGGTAATGTAACATAGAAGTTTAAATATAATACAGGTAATCACTTTGTTTCCAGATTTTTTTATCGATACAGATCAACACAATCATCATCATCATCATCATCTTCATCATCCCCCAATCATCATTAAAATAATACGCCGATTTTAAAGCGTCAATAACAGAAGGGTGAACCATAATTATTTCCTGAAACAACATAAATTATTTTCACACATATGCATCATGAACTTATGAACAATAATATAATACTACAATGTTTAGATCTACTTTTAAAAGTTTATATATGCCTGCATAACAATACTAGTACTTCCAAGGAAACGTAAGCGGGCGGGCGGTTAATGAAAATATTTGTTTACATTGAGGTGTGATCGTTACATTAACATGTAAGACATTACAATTGAAAATAATGATCAAACTATTTTTTCTTGCCTGTCTCTGATTAGAGATAGATATCAAAATAGAGTTAGAGATCCTGACTTGTCGGCGCATAAGCACAATCTCTCCTTTTTGCAAATACAAAAGCAGGACTTCTCGAAGCACTGGGCCATCAATTCAAAGTAATTATAACTCAAACTATAGTGCTCTTCTGATCTGGAATAGTCTATGCTCACTGAAAAAGTAAAATGTAAACGTAAACGTAGTTTACCATGTGGCTATAAACTTATTCAACATTGTAACATTTTTAATGCATATTTGTTGAAACACTCATAAATATTTGAACTTTATGTTTTCTTTGTTAAAGAATCTTTTCTTTCGGTATTTATAAATACACATGTATGTAAATTGTAATAATATGTGGCAATATTAAAGTACATGTATACTATTTCTCCAAGTTCATGTTTTTCATGAATTTTATGTAAAATTGCTGATATCATATGTTTATTCATAATTTAGCAGCAGAAACAGAAACTCAAGACTTAAAAATACACAAAAACTATGAAATAAGAAATAATATTTTCATAGAAGAATTATCGCAGCAATGTATGGGATGTTTCTACGTCCTTCTATCGTGTCAGGTTGAACTCTTGTCATAAACAGGGCTTGACTTGTTCGTTTATTCGGATATATTGGCAGTGGTAGGTATTCTTCGTTATCAGTTCTTAAAACAAATAAACATGTAGAAAGTGTCATAAAAATCAAAATACCAAATAATCAAACCTATCTTATAAATCTTTGAATCTTAAATCTTTTTGAATTCAGCAACGAACGAAAATTTTGGCAAAATTCTTTTATAGTGGTTATTGATGATATGCAATTTATATGTCTATTTAATACAACAATAAACTGCATCATCGGATAGAATTCTTTTCTCCTTTTGTTTTTTATTCTGTTTTGTATTTTCTGTTTTATGATGTGGCTGTCAATTTATAAATTTATAACATTTAAAATACAAAGGAGTTTGTGTCTGTCTTGTTATTGTCATTAACGCAAAACCAAAAGAAATAAACGAATCATGATCAAGATCGATCTCAATATTTCCCCACATTTCTTTCATCTTAGAGACGGTGGTGCTAACAAGGATGTTTTTGTTAATTACTAGGAAGTATTGTCGTCTCCACAGAACAGGTGAGAGGAGATTCTGATTCGCTTCTGATGTGGGCTCTACGATCGGACCAGCAAGTGCAAAGATAATCTGGTCCTTGACGTTGATTCCAGCGGTTATAGAATAAAGAAAACTTATCCACACATACACACACGCGCGCACGCACGCAAACACACACACATGACATCTTTAAGCGGTGCAAACTGTATAACTAAACATGATTATCAGACAGACAAAAGACGTATTTACGTAACTTAAGCTGCTTGCGGATTGGCGCCATTTTGTCAAAATATTTATAAACTGATATGAATCAAATCTGTGGCGTTAGTGTATGTTAGATATTATTTCAGTATTGCATGAAAAGAAACATTATAATTACTGAGAATATAAAAAAAAAACTTTTTAATGTTGCTTTAAAAGGCTTTGTAAACTACATAATCGAGGGAAAAACAAAACAGCCGCATATACAAGTAGTCCATAACCAGTGTTTATTTGCAATTTTACACCTTTTTTTGTATAGGAGTGTAAGAATTATTTATTTTAAGGAGTTTCTGATACTGCGAACACGTTTTCAATTGGTACTTTCTTTAGTTTGTACTTTGAACAAGAACGAGTAATGTAAAACAATCAGAAAAGATTTGAATTTTATTTCTTTGCAAAGAAGATGTCCTGACTTCTAATTTTAATGTTCCAAATGCCTTGACACAAGTCGTTATTTTCTCGTCAGTATTTGGCGATGAATGCGATTTTCATCATTGATATTGATATCTCAGAAGATTAAACAGAACGTAACAGACAACTGGAAGTTAGTTTATTGTAGAATCTATTTAATAAATGTTTTTTCAATCTTTGTTCTTTTTTCTTTTCTAGGGAAATGTCTTAAAACGAACTATTTACATGAAATAGACATTATTATGCTGTTGCACTCTCACAAAAATCAAGATACTGTGTTCACAGTTATGTGCTACACTTTCTCGGATTAAGTTCATAATGGGATCAAATGGATAGCACTGGCGAACAACAACAACAAAAATGATAATAATAATAATAATAATAATAATAATAACTAAATAGATAATTCAGATAAAATTATTTATTATATACTTATAGATGAAATATTGCGTATTTTCATTTGCGTATTTAAACTGTAAAAAATATTTTTCACTACAATGAAACATATTTTCCGTATTTTCAATGGTATCTTGCCGGACTACTTTTTTCTTTATTAAGCTTTTTCACAAAATTAAAGAGAAGTCTTAAGAATTGTAAGGTCAAAAAAAGTGAAAAAAGTATATAAAAAAACCGCAGAAAATTCAAGTTCTTTCCTATAATTACAGGATTTATTTTCATCTTGTGGTATGAAAATTACCATATTTCACGAGTGGTAGTACCACTCGATGTAAATAAATACTGTATTTATAGAAAAAACTTGAATATCCTCTATAGATCTTTATTCAAATCCTCTGATGTAATGTTTAAAATGTGCATCCTCAAAAAGGTTTAAGTTAAATATTTTTTATTAAATTTGTTAACTTATTTATGCAACACTCTTTACTGATATACTGTTTCGCACACAGCGTTTAGAATAACTAACTTTTTACAATCAAATTTATATCTCTTTTAAGAAAACAAAAGTACGTCGCGAATTCTTTTCAAGACATCATAAAGAACGACATCGGATAATTTGGATAACAAGTAAAATTGAAATGATTGGTATACTTAAAATAAATAAAAGACAAAGACAGAGGAAAAAAACAACATCTTCGTAGCGCATATAGAATAATTATGTCAATTTGAATATTGGTGCGAATTGCGAATTAGATAATGCTAAAAAGATTATGACATTCAGACATGACACTATCACTTCAGTTAAACGTTTATTTTAATTCCTGAAAGCTCGGTCAGAAAAGCTTTTTTTATTACAATATTTATTTAATAACAGTGTGATTTTGTTAAAACTAAAAAATATGCACAAAATCAAGTCTATATTTTTCCCCATTGCTGAATAGACGAATGCATATCTTGGAAAGCCTTGACTGTCTTATGATTGTAAAGATGAACGTTTGTTGTGTCACTCTTTCTTTATACTATGTGCACTCATGAATATATTATGTAGATGCATCCTTATATGAATACAACTGAACAATATATGATGTCAATGTGTCTTTATATGATGTCGACCATCATTATACGATGTGCATTTATGAATATATGATGTGGTAGAATCATTATATACAGTCAACTTATCAAATATATTATGTCAATCTTTCATTATACGATGTGCATCTATTATTATACGATGTGCATTTATGAATATATTATGTGGTTGCATCATTTATATACAGTCAACTTATCAATATATTATGTCAATCTTTCATTATAAGATGTGCATCTATTGTTATACGACTGCTGCTTTATATGAAGTGCAAACATCATTATATGGTGTGCTTCTGTCATTATACTGATGGGGTTAAATTTACCGGGTTATATCTCACTATGCACCGTTCGTGGCAACAGCGGAAAAACTCAAAGTAAATTAAATCATATAGTGTTAAGCTGACCCTATATAAAAACAATTCTACATACTAAAGTGTTGTTTTGACTCTATATAAGAATGGTTCCACATAATATATTCGTAATTGCACATCATATAATGAAAGAATGACATCATATAAGGACGTGTTGACATAATATAATGTTAAGTTGACTCTATATAAAGATGGTTTCACATATACTTAAGGACAATGAAAACGCACGGTCGGGATAATTGCATTTTAACAAGTAAATTATATCTCTTTTAAATATTTTTTATCTGTTTCATAAAACCGAATGCATTCCGGTCATTTAGATACCACAGTTATGAAAAATGGTTGCATTTTAATGAAGTTATTGCATAATAAAGACAGTACCCGAAAAATCAAAAGTAACACTTTTGGCTAATTGTGATAAGATCACAAAAGAAAAACAGATTGGACCAATTCATGGTTTCTTTATAAAATGAAATTATTTATTTTTTTAAACTGTTAATTATTAACTTGTTTTTCACATCTTTCTAGAAATGTTAGACACAAATGAGTAATTAAAATCTTTATGAAGATGAATATTAAACTATTCCAATGGTCAGTTTTAAAAAATCGTAAAAGCTAAATTGGATATTGCATATACACACTTTTCCTCTATAAAAGGTTCTAAATTTGAAACACTACTGAAGACTTGCTAGCAAATTGTATGCAAAGTTTCTACAAAGAAATAACCGCTGTGTAGATTTAGGACAGATTCAGCCTGGTCTATCTTACAAAAAAAGCGCCAACCGTTTTGGTGTCCATCGGTTTACAATTACTCGGCTTCACAAGCGTTTTCGCACTACACTACTGGCCGAATGGCGTCAGATTCCACAGGCGACTATCCGCACCGTAAGGTCTATAAGGCGACGATGTACATCTGTAAGAGACGCTGGTGGAGGACATTATCGTTTCTAAAGATCCCGACGGAGACATTACTAATAGACATTTAGGAGTGACTTTGTTTTCGATTTTCATTTTGGTTTTTGCCTTTGTTAAGTTTGCATTACTGTGATGAAAAAGTGTGATTTTGTGATTTTCACATTAGCTTCTTCGATTTACTGCTGTACATTTGATTTCAAACATTTTGAATTATTTTCAGTTGTTAAGTTTGCGTTTTGTATTAAAGATATGATATATATCTAATGGAATCGTAAGTGTTTTGTTTCTTTGTAATAAAATGCATATAGTGCGGGCGTGCGTTTTCATTGTCCTTAAGTATAATATATTTATTAATGCACATCGTATAATGAAAGTTTGGCATCATATAAGGACGTGTTGACATCATATAATGTTAAGTTGACTCTATATAAAGACGGTTCTACATAATATAATGTTGTTTTTACTCTATATAAGAATGGTTCCACATAATATATTCGTAATTGCACATCATATAATGAAAGAATGACATCATATAAGGACATATTCACATCATATATTGTTAAGTTGACTCTATATAAGAATGGTTTCACATAATGTATTCATTAATGCACATCGTATAATGAAAGATTGGCATCATATAAGGACGTGTTGACATCATATAATGTTAAGTTGACTCTATATAAAGACGGTTCTACATAATATTATGTTGTTTTTACTCTATATAAGAATGGTTCCACATAATATATTCGTAATTGCACATCATATAATGAAAGACTGACATCATATAAGGACATATTCACATCATATATTGTTAAGTTGACTCTATATAAGGATGGTTTAACATAATATATTGAAAAATGTACATCGTATAATGAAAGATTGACATCATATAAGGACGTGTTGACATCATATATTGTTAAGTTCACTCTATATTAGGATGGTTTCACATAATATACTGAAAAATGCACATCGTATAATGATAGAATGACATCATATAAAGGCACGTTGACATCATATATTGTTCAGTTGACTACATATAAGAATTATTCCACATAATATATTCATAACTTCACATCATATAATGACAGACTGACATCATATAAGGACAGATTGACATTATATAAATAACACATGGGTTTGTTGGTAACAGTAAAAATATCATCCCGAGGAAAATACTGTTATCCGAGGCGTAGCCGAGGGTAACAGTATTTTTACGAGGGATGATATTTTTACTGTTACTCACAAACCCATGTGTTATTTATTTTATTACCCCGAACAAAAATACTGTGATGATCTGAAATTGTCAACTAAATCTAACAGAAACAAAAATAAACCAAGAGTAACAATAACTAAACTGTCCTTACCTTTTAAGTTTTAGTGTACTTTAGGCCTACTTGAGAAGTTTTCTTTTTCTTTTATTCTTTAAGCAAGAGATGATATCTACAAATCATAAACATACAATAAGCTAGGTTTTATTTTGAATACAAAACACTAACCCATTTACACGGTTATGATCTGTGAAATCTGATCCTTCTGCATCCAGAATATTCTTCGCAATGGTTTTTGACAAAGTGCATTTAGAAAATAACGATGATATCCTACAGATGTCTGTCCACCAACTCTATCTGTAACGTTTCACTGGTTAAAATTGTTAAATTATCCTTTGTTACATGCTATAACTGTCTGCATGTTCCAGTTTAACACAAAATTCTTTACATTACAATTACTTCCGTTGAAAACGGATGTTTCCTGTTGACTATTCAACAAAAAGATATTTAATACGCGAAAGGGACTCTAGGGTGCAAAGAACTAAATTTTATCAGAGTAATAGTTACTTCGGCGATGCCCTATCGTCGAAAATAAGAATGAATCGAGAAAAAAATGGCGGCCATTTTATTTCATTTTATTTAGAAAATAGATCACGTGAC
>NW_026865304.1:0-14532 GCF_026571515.1 Ruditapes philippinarum
CCCCTTTTTACTTAGTCTCTTGGTTAATGTTTACATGTAAGTTTTACATATCTCAATAACTATCAGAGATTTTGATTTGAAACTTCACATATGCATGAAGGGTCTCAATTGTATGTCTCTGACCAAGTTCCATAACTCTATCTTGCATTTAGGCTGATTTATCTCCCTATTTCTACTTAGTCTCTTGGTTGATGTTTACATGGAAGTTTTACATATCTCAATAACTATAATATTAAAGATATTTATTTAAAACTTCACATATGCATTTAGAGTCATAATTGTAGGTCACTGACCAAGATCCATTATTCTATCTTGCATTTAGGCTGATTTTTCTCCCCTTTTTATGCTCCCCGAAGGGAGAGCATATAGTCGCCACCTTGTCAGTCTGTCCGTCCGTTGTCTTGTCCGTAGCATAACTTGAAATCCTTTGAGATAATTTGTTTAAACTTCATACAGTGGTAGAGGGCATTGAGGGGGAGTGCAGTGTCAAAGAACCATAACTCTGTTTGCCCGGTTTTTGAATAATCTCCCCTTTTAGAAAAATCTTGTCCGGGACATAACTCTAAAACTATAAGAGATATCAACATGAAACTTTGTAGGTAAATAGATCTCAATGGGAAGATGTGCAGTGCACAAGCACCATAACTCTTTTTTGCCTCATTTTGGAGTTGTTGCCCTTTATAAATTTTAACACTTCACTGGAAGATATCAACATAAAACATTGTAGGTAAATAGATCTCAATGGGAAGATGTGCAGTGCACAAGAACGATAACTCTATTTTGCCTGATTTTTGAATAATCTCCCCTATTAGAAAAATCTTGTCCGGGACATAACTCTAAAACTACAAGAGATATCAACATGAAACTTTGTAGGTCAATAGATCTCAATGGGTAGATGTGCAGTGCATAATAATCATAACTCTTTTTTGCCTCATTTTGGAGTTATTGCCATTTGTTAATTTTAACACTTTGAACTTTGTCCGGAACATAACGCTAAAACTGTAAGAGATATCAACATGAAACATTGTAGGTAGATAGATCTCATTGAGTAAAAGTGCAGTACAGAAAAAAACATCACTCTGTTTTGCACAAATTGTGAATTATCTCCCCTTTTAAAAAAATCTTGTCCAGGAAATAACTCTCTTTTTTACCTAATTTTGTAGTTATTGCCCTTTGTTAATTTTAACACTTTGATCTTTGTCCGGAACATAACTCTAAAACTGTAAGAGCTATCAACATGAAACATTGTAGGTAGATAGATCTCATTGAGATAAAGTGCAGTACAGAAAAAAAACATAACTGTTTTGCCCAATTTGTGAATTAATCTCCCCTTTAAAAAAATCTTGTCCAGGAAATAACTCTAAAACTACAAGAGATATCAACATGAAACTTTGTAGTTAGATAGATCTCAATGATAAGATGTGCAGTGCACAAGAACTTGAACTTCACCTTGCCAACTTTTGTAGTTATTGCCCTTTGTTCATTTTTACATTTTGAACTTTGTATGGGACATAACTCAGAAACCATAAAAGGTATCAACAAGAAACTTTGTAGGTTGATAGATTGCATTGATAAGAAGTGCAGTGAAAAGAACAGTTACTCTGCCTTGCCTTATTTTTGAATTATTGCACTTTGAAATTTTTCCAGGGACATAACTCTAAAACTACAAGAGGTGTACTTTCCTGTGTCCAAAACCTATTTTGGGAGCATCACCCGGCTCAAACCGGGCTCTTGTTTAACTTAGAAATTCATGGTAAAGTTTTGTTTTGTAAGCTTTGTAAGCTGTTATCTCCATAACTACTGAAGGGTTTGTGCCTTTTTGGGACAATTTATGCATTCATAATAATAAAGCAGTGATTTACTTGATAAAACATCTTAATAACACGCCTTTGTACCTTTTCGGTCAATTTTATGTATTCATAGGTAAGCATAATTATACTCAATAAAACACCCTTGTGACATCTTTTTCAAATAGTCGAGCCTTACTGTTCTTGTTTTCTATTTAATGAAATGTGCTTTTTGTGTAGCATTTTTGTTACATCTTTTCTCTTTTTTTTGATGTATCAAACAAAATGTTTATTTTGAATTTTTTATTTGATTTAACAAGTTTTGGTAATGAAAGCAATTTTGTTCGGTAATCGAACAAACTAATAAGATGTTTGCCTGTTTTGTTTGATGGAAAAAAATATCGATTGTGAAATCCAATGAAAACAAATATATATTATCTCCTTTTTTTTCAATCGGTATTTTGTTTGATTGGTCCTTTAATGTTTATCTTATAAAGAAATCTTGAAACAAACAAACTAGTAATATGTTTGCCCTTTTATTTTGATCGATCGAACAAAATGTTTCTTTTAAACTTTTCATTTAGTTTAACCAGTTATGGAAATATAAAGAAATTTTGTTTGATCAAGTTTTTGTAATGAAATGAAATTTTGTTTGGTCGACTGAACAAACAGGTTTTAAGATGTTTTTTTTTTTGTTATTAGCTCACCTGTCGATCAAACAAAGAAAAAAGATGTTTGCCCTTTTTGTACAAGATCGAACAAAATATATATTTGTTTAGTACAGATTGAGAGAGAAATTTTCCAATACAGTGTTTGAAATTTTTGTTCGATCTTTCGAACAAAATGTTTGTTTCTAACTTTCATTTGATTTACCAGTCTTTATTTTAATCTTTGTTTTAAATTTTTCAATTGATTTAACCAGTTTTGGAAATGAAAAGAAATTTTGTTCGATCAATCAAACAAAGAAATAAGATGTTTGCCCTTTTTGTTGGATCGATCGACAAAATATATATTTGTTCGATCGATCGAACAAAATGTTTAATTTTTTTGTACAGTTTGAGAGAGAAATTTTCCAATACAGTAGTATTTAAACAGTTTTGTTCGATTTATTTTAAATTTTTTATTTATTTAACCAGGTTTGGAAATGAAAAGAAATTTTGTTCGATCGATCGAACAAAATGTTAATTTTTTTAGTACAGATTGAGAGAGAAATTTTCAAATACAGTGTTTGAACATTTTTGTGCGATCAATCGAACAAAATGTTTTGTTTTAAATTTCATTTGATTTAACAAGTTTTGGTAATGAAAAGAAATTTTGTTCGGTCGATCGAACAAAATCTTTTTTTTTTTTAGTACAGTTTGTGATACAGTGTTTGAACAGTTTTTTTTGATTGATCGAACAAAATATTTATTTTAAATTTTTCATTCATTTGACCAGTTTTGGAAATGAAAAATTTTTTTTTCGATCGATCGAACAAAATACATATTTGTTCGATCGATCGAACAAAATTTTAATTTTTTTAGTACAGATTGAGAGAGAAATTTTCAAATACAGTGTTTGAACATTTTTGTTCGATCGATCGAACAAAATCTTTTGTGTTTTTTTTAGTACAGTTTGAGAGAGAAATTTTTCAATACAGTGTTTGAACAGTTTTTGTTCGATCGATCGAACAAAATATTTATTTTAAATTTTTCATTATTTGACAAGTTTTGGAAATGAAAAAAATTTTCGTCGAACAAAATACATATTTGTTCGATCGAACAAAATTTTAATTTTTTTAGTACAGATTGAGAGATGAAATTTTCAAATACAGTGTTTGAACATTTTTTGTTCGATCGATCGAAACAAAATGTTTGTTTTAAATTTCATTTGATTTAACAAGTTTTGGTAATGAAAAGAAATTTTGTTCGATCGATCGAACAAAATCTTTTGTGTTTTTTAGTACAGTTTGAGAGAGAAAATTTCAATACAGTGTTTGAACAGTTTTGTTCGATCGATCGAACAAAATATTTATTTTAAATTTTTCATTTATTTGACCAGCTTTGGAAATGAAAAAAAATTTGTTCGATCGATGAACAAATACATATTTAATCATCGAACAAAATGTTAATTTTTTTAGTACAGATTTGAGAGAGAAATTTTCAAATACAGTGTTTGAACATTTTTGTTCAATCGATCGAACAAAATGTTTGTTTTAAATTTCATTTGATTTAACAAGTTTTGGTAATGAAAAGAAATTTTTGTTCGATCGATCGAACAAAATCTTTTTTTTTTTTTAGAACAATTTGAGAGAGAAAATTTCAATACAGTGTTTGAACAGTTTTGTTCGATCGATCGAACAAAATATTTATTTTAAATTTTTCATTTGATTTAACAGCTTTTTGGAAATGAAAAAAATTTTGTTCGATCGATCGAACAAAATACATATTTGTTGATCGATCGAACAAATTTTAATTTTTTAGTACAGATTTGAGAGAGAAATTTTCAAATACAGTGTTTGAACATTTTTGTTCGATCGATCGAACAAAATGTTTGTTTTAAATTTCATTTGATTTAACAAGTTTTTGGTAATGAAAAAAATTTTGTGTCGATCGAAAAAAATATTTTGTGTTATTAGTACAGTTTGAGAGAGAAAATTTCAATACAGTGTTTGAACAGTTTTGTTCGATCGATCGAACAAAATATTTATTTTAAATTTTCATTTATTTGACCAGTGTTTGAAATCAAAAAAATTTGTAAAAAATATATTTTGTTCGATCGATCGAACAAAATGTTAATTTTTTTAGTACAGATTGAGAGAGAAATTTTCAAATACAGTGTTTGAACATTTTTGTTCGATCGATCGAACAAAATGTTTGTTTTAAATCTCATTTGATTCAGCAAGTTTTGGTAATGAAAAGAAATTTTGTTCGATCGATCGAACAAATAAAGTTATAAGAAGGTTGCCCTTTTTGTTCGATCGATCGAACAAAATATATATATTTGTTCGATCGATCGAACAAAATGTTTGTTATATGTATTTATTCAATGTTTTAAGTCAAATTTTTAATAAAATTGAATGAAAAAAAGAGTCACTTGTTCTTTTTTGTATTCGTATTTGTGAAAAATAACTCCAATATTTACACCCAAAAACCCTATTTTAAGGCTAAAAAGAGGGACTGATTGGACAATCCCTTTTTATTTTGGAACGAGATATAAATGGAATACGTCTGGTGTATAAATTATTGTCAATTTTACAATACATTAGAAATCATTTTGAATCGGATAACAATAAATAAATCAATGTTTTTGTTTCTTTAAAAAAGATACTGAAGAAGTTATTTTATGTTACAGCTGATATTCATAAGTGAAATATAATTTGATTAAAATTGTGTTAAACGGTGTTAACATAACTTTATTTTATCAATTGTTCAAACCAAATATGAGTCAAACCTAGGTAGATATATGTCATGAAAGATTTGAAACACATTTGTCTTGAACACTCAAAAACAACTTCAATTCAAGATTTTTTCACTAGTCTAATTAGAATCTTGTTTCAAAGTTTGTAATTATTTTACTTTAAGTATACATAGTATTTTTACAAAGCTGTGTCATATGAGTTGAAACATGTGGAAATAAAAAGAATTTTAAACGTTTAGCAGTCAATTGTTAAAAATACTTTTCCAACATTATTGTTGATATATTAATTAATCATATTGTAAAACACGTTGCAAAATTTATTGAAAAGTGCATTTATCTAAGTTAAAATAAGAGTTGAAATAACAGTTTTAAGATGGTTACATGGGTCAGTATAGTGATAATTTTGTTTAACTGTGCATTTAATTGCACGAAATATCTCGTGCATACTATAAGTGGGTATTTCAAACGCAGAAAAAGTGATCTTAATTGAAATTAATGCACAAAGATATCCGATATTATTCTTGCTAAATGCCTATCTATATATCAAGTGGTATTACTATTAAATATAATCGTGAATGTAATCTACAATACATAGTTACCTTCACGTTGTTTGTAAAGATTTCGACTTTGAGATGAAATGGTTTGTATTTTTTACTCACGTCAGACGCATTAATCAGAAGCATAATTTGGAAATTATGCAAACACAAAACTTGAAGTATATACATAAATCATGATGTCAGTTTTTCATGGATATTGTTTGAAGTAAATTAGAACAAAATAGTTTCAAATTAGACAATGTCACGCATGATCATGATTATACTGCTTAATTTAGAATAATACATGCACTTACATTGACAATATAAACATAAAATACATATTTCCGAATTGATTTATCACGTAAATGAAATTATATAAGAACAGAAAAGTCACGACACGGATAGTAAAACAACCGTTTAAAGCAATGAAATAGAAAAAAGAATAATATAGCTGTAAAAACAGAATGAAAACAAACAAATGATGATCTAGGTAATCAAGGTACGGTGCTCTACGGTAGAGGATAAACACTTTTAAAAGATTTTCAAGATTTTCATAAACGAAACTGTTTTGTTTTTAGAAGAAGAAGCACAATACTAATCCAACGCAATAGAATCAACACACTTTTAGGTAACAATGGCATCAGTTGTATTAATACAGGGTAATCAAAATCTATTGGAATCCAAATGCCCCTAGCAGATAGTCCTAGCTTTTAGGTGATTCTCGTATTTTTTGTATTTTTTTTTTCAAAACTATATATAAAATAAATTATAATGCTCTTTCAATTGAAGAGATCAGAGCAAAAGTGTAACTCAAATGATTCAAAGAAAGAAAAAGAAAAACAAAAGTGTAATTGACTGAAAATGAACTTTCACCTGATTGGATATTGTCATTGTTCTTTAACATAATTTGCTGGTGAAATGTAAACTACTAGCACAAACTAGTCAATTAGATTATAAGATTATGAGACGTGTACAGATAAAAGCCAAACATTCTAATTATCTCAAAAGACAATGCCGAGAGTCAAGAAATTTTGGATGAGGAATCACCTCGTAAATTTCAACAAAAGTCATTTAAATAATGCCCATGGAGTCAAAACTAGCCCGCTCGAAACTACAATGCCAAGGGCTTAGATTGCCTTTGTATCATCGTAGCATTGCCTAGTGGACATCTATAACATTATATAAGTAATGCCCTAGAGGATACAAATGGCCACATAAAATTTACATAGAGTTGTTAACCCATTACTTCATGAGCATTTTGTGAAAAATGGCTGTTTTCATTGAAAAGTCTCCCGTTACAAGTTCAAATTGCTATAACACTATAAAAACTGCTTCAACAATAATCAAACTTGGCACACATGTTGACTGGACCATTGCCCTCGCAACAACATGCTCAGGCTTAAATTTTCTGTTACCATGGCAACGAGGGGACATCTCAAAATTGCCAAAAATCACTATTTTGCGTTGATTTTTTCCATCATAATTGATTTCAAAGTGCTGCAACTTCTCAATGGATTGAGATAGAGTCAAATGCTTTTCAGCGTTGGTTACACGTTACCTTATGATCAATCTGAGGTCATTTATAGCCTCTCACAAGTCCAAAATTTTCTTGGCGATGAGGGGGACTCCGCCCCCTTCAAACCCCCCAAACAGAAGGGGCACATCCCCCTTCTGGCAACCCCCTGATGTATCTTTTGGTTGGGGGGCCGCGCCGAAAAAGTGGTCACTTTTTTTAACAACATTTCTCAAACAAAAACAAGTGTTGGGGGTCTAAATAAGGCATTTTTTCACCATTTGAGACAACAAAAAGGGGGGGGGGTGAAAAAGGCGTTAAAAGGCGTGTATATGAAGTAATGGGTTAAGGAAGAAAATGTCTGCAAATCTTCTTCAACAAAAATACAATGGACGTTTTAGATATTTTAAAGTCGTCTTCAAAAGTAATATAGATTATGCCAAATTTAGATAAATATTGACCCTGTCGTTTAAATATTTAATATCGACCTTCACAGTGAACTATATTTAATTATGTCTTTTCGTGTGAAACCACAGTGTCAAGAACTAAGATATTGTCATGAAACTTTTCGTAGCAAACGCTTATATATATGTGTATCTTAAGAATTATGCAGTTTAGGGAAAAAATAATAATTAACGACACTGTAATTGAAAAATAACATGTGTGACCCTTTCTACCAACGTTTCTCAAATGACCGATCGAGGGGTATCATTACCCTCTTGGTCTGTGGTGCATATGAAATTTGGCGAGTATTTCAATCTAATATTGTGAGCAGTGTGATAGTATGAAGTCTTAACCTCGTGATTTATACCTTAACAAATTAAAGCAAAACTGCTAATGAGCTGGTATTTGCAAGAAATTATAAACTGAAAAAAATTATGTCATGATAATATGAATAGTAACTTCCCAAACATCATCTCGACATTTTAATTGATAGTCACAGCTGTTCTTAGAGAAAAGATAGGTCAGATGGTTCGCTAACCTTCTTAATAAATCGACAAATGTAAGCATTTTGATACTTGTGTTCATAAATAACTAATACTTGAAAGCATAATTGTTTAAATGACGACTTAATTACAAGGTCATAAATTCATTAACCTAGTATATTCTTATATTTATGGAATATACTTGTGACGTGAACGTAGAAACTTTAGATAAGCTAAATGTCTTATTAGAGTCCTTATCATAAGAACATATTATACAGTGAATCCAAATTCCGAGACATTTTAGTGTCTTTTAAGATTTCATTTCATTATGAGCAACTTATAAGTTTAATTTAACATAAGACACAAGTAATTGCTTAACTTTATATTGATGTTATAAATCACTTGAACTAGTATCATTCGAATATCTCCGTTAGCTTGAACTCATCGACTAGTCCCGGCAACGTTTCTATATACATATAATATGTGTTGTTTTACCTGGGATCGCTCGGACACCGATCACTCGAACTACCGAACCTGATCACTGGTCCCTTCGGCAGAAAGAAGTGAATATCATAACTTTTAGATCGAACACAAAAAGGCAATAGACGTTGCGGAGTCGACATTCTGAATAAGTGACAGCCGGCGTCACATGTTTAACACCTTGTGATGTCAAGAAAATATGATTTACAGATTGTTTAACGTCAAGCTTTTTACTGCATTTACTATATGATTTTAAGACTTAGCCTAGCCTATTAATCTGCCAAATTAGGAGAATGGTCAAGTTTTATTAAAAATTACCCCACATTGATTAAGAATAGCTAGACACATATCTTCCAAATTACTAGCTTTTGACATATCTAGCTCGTCATTTTTAACATTTTATATTTATTGACTTTAACATAAAAAAGCGTTAACTTTGATTGTTAAGCAATTGTGAACGATATTTTTCTGGCAAATTTTCATTTTTTACAAAATTGTAAACAATTTCATCTTAACATGTATTCAGCTATTTTAGTTCTAAATGGCAATTAGCACAAAGGTTAAACTCTACAACTTATCAACAATAAAAAGTAAGATTTGTATTTGATTTACTATACGCAGTCATTCAATAAACTAATTTCAAATTGCGTGTTTGAACGCTTTATATCTTAAAAAATCCTAGTATTTTTCCTTTATTCAACAAGTATGTGATTAAACAATGAATCAATCAAAAGTCTAAACCTAATAAGGAAACTGTAATGCTTTTTCTACGTGTCTTTTATTATACAGGATCAAAAGCTGTATAAGTTGAACATATTTCATCCTCAATTTGTTCTGTTTAATGTCACTATTTCAACTTTGTTAAAGAATAGAATGTTGTTTAATCGTTATGTAGCAAGCTTTTTAACTACGGAAATGGAAATTGCAACTTGTTAAAGCGTTGGGTGTGACTGCCTTCAATACAAGTTGTAGGCGTCTTTTTTCATGTATTCTTAACCTAGCTAAATAAACGTGTTTTTATCAAATCTGTAAACGTTTAACACTAACAACGAATTATATCAAATAATAAACAGCTAACTCGGTTTTGTACTGAACGTTTGTTGCCATATGAACCCGTATAATAACACGATTTAAACACCAATCAGATAAAAATCACAGTTGATTTGATAATAAAGTGACTTCCTGAAATCACGGAACATGTTATTACATAATGTTTGATTAAAGTACTACAAAGAAACTACACGGGAAGACTTGCCCGTCAAACATATGACATTGACAGCAATGTTGTTTAGCTAAATACCGGTTTCCATTTTGATAACAAGAAGATGGCATCCAACATAATGCAAGTTCTTACGTCATTAAGAGAAATGGAATAATTGTTGAAAATACGTTTTCGTATTTATGTTATTTTATTACTAAGCAGATAACTTAGAACAGGACAATGACATATTGCAGAAATGTAGAATGTAGGACTTGTTTTTCGTTTTTAATTTCCGCTGAAAAATGCGATATCGTCTGGAAATGTGACATATGTGGTATTATTCTGGTAATCAGTACAAGCAGGTTGATTGTTGATCTAGCATCGTTTATTGCTTAAGGTTATATATGTAAAGTGATCACTTTAATGTATAGCAATTTTTGTTTAGTTTAACACTAATTTAAAATATATTATCTATACTTAATAATGTTTCAAATTATATAATTATATTATTTATCATATTGTTTTTTTTTTTTTTGTTTGTTTTTTTTTTTTTTTTTGTATTGTTTTTTTTTTTTTTTTTTTTTTTTGGTAATTTCAGCTTATTATTAGTAAAATTTGTGTTTTTACATTCAAAATGAAAAAATAAGTTTGCCAAATATTAATAAATGATTGTGAAAATATTGTTAAAAGTTGCAGAACAGAATGCCCTTTTTCCTTTTTTTAAAAAAGTAAAGCATGCAGCTTATATTCATTTCAATGCATGCATACATGCGAGCATATAAATAATCGCACTCGTATACACCTAAGCATCATAAGTTATAAACTACATATATTAATTTATTAATTAAGAGCGATATATTATAATTACAAAGTTTAATCGATGACAGACACAAATTGCATGATGACAAGCAGAAACATATCAATATATAGATTCTAGGACACAACTTTTTACAATCAAAACCTTGACTTAACTCAAACAAAAAGAAACAATCACATATAATAAGAGAGAAAAGAAAAACATACAAATTGGTAAATGGCAAGAGGATGTTATAGCAGATATACATACGGAGAGACTGTTTATATTCAGAATCATGCTCTATTGAATTTGATAGAAATATGTTGTAAGATTACAGAATTATGAAGAGCAAATTAGCTGCTAAAGTATATCGATTATGTATTATCAACGAAAAGTATTTTTATCACAATCGAGGCACAGTCAATGCCATTTCGGATAAACTATATAACACTAAATTATCAGATTAATCAAAAGTGACACAAAACTGTGTCTTTATACGGTCATTTAGTCCACATTTATAAATGTAGACGTTTTGTGCAATAATAATTTTGTCCATCAGTAATGTAAACATTTCTATTTAAAGATATTATTTCGTGAAGAATATTTACTGTCTAAGGTCATGATGCATAAAGTATTTCATCAAAAGAACATATTAATCTTTTTACGCATTTTTCATAACGTCATCAGTTTAATATAGGAACTACTGACGTTATTTACGTGTAAAAACGTATGTACCAAATTAGGTTATGCTAATAAAGCCAAAATAATATTATTATTACGAATGATTCTACCGACAACTATATTGAACTTACCTCCGACTTAACCTCTATTTAGATGACAATTTAATA
Source organism: Ruditapes philippinarum (assembly GCF_026571515.1). Classification (NCBI taxonomy): domain Eukaryota; kingdom Metazoa; phylum Mollusca; class Bivalvia; order Venerida; family Veneridae; genus Ruditapes; species Ruditapes philippinarum. The sequence goes on from NW_026865304.1 coordinate 11,487, forward strand.
CCATAAGGCCTACACAGGCAATAAAAAGTCTCACAAAAGACAACTTAAAGGATTGTACTGTCTCATCTTCTATAAAACCTTATAAGATTATACACCGTTGGAGTTAACACTTATTTCCATTTAAAATATCTTTTCTTTATTCAATTTGACGGTTTATTCCGCTGGTATACAAACTATGTTTTCAATTTAACGTGGCTTAAGCAACCAAAATAAGAAAAAATATAGTTTGACTTGTTTCGATAGAAATCAGCGCATTTAAGAAAATATTATAAAAGAATGTCTAAATTATTATTTGAAACCTTAACCTGATGGCAACGACTCGGCCAGTGATAACCATAATTAACACGCCTGTGCGGTCTGATCATAATCTGCACTGTTGGTACTATCTACTGAAGTGGTCTAAAAAACTATTATAAAAATTCTTTCAAAGGTATGTTATCAACACTTAATAAAATAACAGAATAGCCAGAAAACAGCGTCAGCATGCTCCTGCACTATTTTTTACCATAGCACGTCGGAAGCAGTTTTTCTGCTTTCCTGTCTTATCATGATTCCCAATTAAATCGGAAGCCCATGCCATTTGCAATTAATCCTATTGCTAAGTTAATGGAACTAACATTTTCCCGAGATTGGTTTACGATCGTTTGATGAATTACCTAAAATTCATATATGTTTAGTAGGTTTAAATTCTTTGACGGGTACATTCAATTTAGATATCATAAATAAAATATGAGATGGTCGTATTTCGAAAATAAATATAGTTTATGGTAGTTTTAAGTGAATTGTGCAGTCAAAACTGTGCAATTCTAGTTCTAAGTGCATTGTTATAATAAAATGATAAGTAAAAAGTATAGAGTCGCCAATGGATTTATAAAATTGTCGTAATAGTGAAATGTATTAGATCGAAGGGTTCGCTTTTAGGCTTTGTCTAATTAATATTTACAATAATCAAACAACAAATATTCGACCAAACGCCAAAAAAGCAAAAAGCTTCATATATTGACGAAGTTATTGTGACTTAAACAATAATAAAACTTATGGTAAGTTTAGAGGTTTTGCACAAAAATGATTTCTTCTCGCAGCTGCGGTTACATTGTATACTAAGTAAATATGTACTAACTCATTGAAAATGAAGTATCACTTATTATAAATAAAATAACAATGAAAACCTGCTTGAAGGAAGTCTGTCACTAACGTACAAAATAGACGTTACATTGTTACACAGAGTTTGTATTTTAACAAGTATTTAACCAGAAGTGTATCATTCGACGTTTATTGGATTTTTCATTTATTTTTTAGGACTTTTACGGTGAAATAAACATAAGTTTCCATCGTATCATTATTTTCTAAAATAAGATAGATGATTTCTCTTTAAACAATAACATTCAATTCAAAGGCATGAATACAATAAAAAAAACCAAAATCATTTGGGTTATTTCCACCGAAGCTACCACAGTAACTATTAATTCATTTAAAGGTCTTTATTTTCGTTAAATTTGTCAGGGGATCAATGTAAGTGATACTACTGATAAATTATAAATGTATCGGAAAAAATTCCAGAACATCACATTTGTAAAAGAATCGCAATGCACTCCTATTCTTAGGCAGTTCTTGTCTTTTCCGCGGCAATTTGATGCTAACAATAATGTTGAAAGTATAAAATGCATAACTTTGTTAGGGTTGAACGCTATATATTACTACTGCAACCTTGCCATAATCCTCAACATAATTCTCCGGTAACATTTATAATGCATCTTAAGATTCCTAAAATGAAGATTTTTTTGTCTTTTTTTAAATAAATCTACCAAGTTCAGTATCATTTAAAAATTCAAAAGCTTAAATCAACATTAGCTCATTTTATGACCAAATTAAAATTTTATTAATTTAATAAAACATCATTCTTATGACATTTCATAAATTTTATAACACATAAACGATAGTTAGCTTTACAGTTAGATACGGTAAGAACGACACCAACCAAGAACTAAAATGATTATGCGTTTCAAAATCATTAAAATCCATTTTATTTTGTTTCCACATACTGATTTCATATTGAATTCACAATATTTTAAAACCAAGATCAACAAGGAAAGGCTGGCGTTCAATTAACGCAAACCAGGTTTCAGATAACATCACCAACTGAATCTAAAACAACAGCAAATAGGTTCCCATGCACTAGCTGGTTTCCTTTTGTCAACTGATTTATATTCTGATTCTATGAGAAATAGTAATGATAATGACCCAGATATTTATCAGCGATAATTGACTCGTCACTTTCTTTATGACCTTAATAATGCTAATGTTAATGTTGGCTCTGGTATAAATGTATTAGATAGGTTAATTGATCAGAAAAAACCCCTCCTCCTAACATAACGTATATATTCTGGTTTCTTTTATTACTATTTTCTTGCCATTTAATTTCAATCAATGCCCAAGGTTTTCTATACAAATCTTTGTCTTAATTAATCATGACTTTAACTAGCTGTAAACCACTAATAAAGGCTAAATTATTTCGAACCGTATGTATTTCATCAATTTATCTAATTTTGCTACCTAAAGAGTAAAGTTTTTGTCAGAAAATGTTCACTTTTGAAATTAACCTATATATCATGTTGTTTCTATTCATTGTTAAATTCTTCGCCATTATATGGACATTTATTGACATTGAACGATATCAAAGAAACTTAAAATGCAGGATCTTACGTATGTCTAAAGGAACAAACCTAAATGAATAAAGAATAACAGACGATTTGAATGAATCTATGATAGTTCATAGCTTTATCATATTGCAATAACGGATTTAGTTTTCTCTTTTACATACGCCGTTTTTCATGGAATGGCACTAGTGTGGGTCACATTGAAGGTTCCATAAAATGTACATAGAACACATTTGAACACATCTGCGGATGTCTCTAAATTCAAAATTTCACCATTTCTTCGTGTCATAATAATGGTGAAAATAATGCTTTTAAAGCTGGACGGTAAATTGCACTTTCCAGTACCCGTCCAATGAACCAGGCTCAATCAAACCCAGCCTGAACATTTT